>NW_008237436.1:683994-694726 GCF_000691975.1 Corvus brachyrhynchos
CGGCCTAGCGCAGGCCGGCTGCTGAGCCAGGCCTCACCTGGTGCCAGGTGGCCCTCGGGGGTTTTCTGTTTATTTCTTTGTTTGTTTTTACTAATAAAATAAAAATACATTAAATTTAAAATATTAATAAATAAAAATAATTTACTTACTAAATAAAGGATTTTGAGTCGATGATAGAAAGAGGGTTCACTTCACGAGGCCAGATAGCGATATTTATTTCACAAAGTAAGTGCTTTAATTTTGAGCATACCTAGAAAGAAAAAATAAACGAGATCTCTATTGTATAGGCCAACAGCAGTGGCTGTGATGTGTGTCAAAATGAGGAGGGTATCTTGTTTCTGCTGTGCATTTACTGACACAGAGGTGAACTCTCAAGGTCTCATAGCTCAAGAGCACAAAATCACAGAATCAATTAAGTTGAAAAAGACGTCTGAGATCGTCGAGTCCAACCTATGTCCTAACAGCACCATGTCAGCCAGACCACGGCACTGAGTGCCACATGGTGATTCCACCACCTCCCTGGGCAGCCCATTCCAATGCCCAATCACTCTTTCTGTGAGATTGATTTCTCTGTGGAGAAATTCCTCTTGGTGTTCTACCTCAACCTCCCCTGGTGCAGCTTAAGACTGTGACCTCTTGTGTTGTCACTTGTCCTGTCTGAAGTGCTGAGGGGAGATGGAGGAATTTCTGTAGGCTTTTCCAAAGGACAGAAAGCAGGTATGCAGATAAAGGTAAGACACCATGGAAAGAAGATGACTAATAGTGCACAGCTGTTATATAAGCAGACACGGATCCCACTGTGGTATTAGCTGTGAAAACAACATCACCTTTCCATTTGTCTGATGGTGTGAGGTCAAAAACCAAAGACTCAAGCAGTAGCTTAACTCTTCAGGAGTTTGGGGGTTTTACATTGCTCTTTCAAAGACCCTTCCTGAAAATAACTGCAAACAAGTCAAGTAGACATTGCCTTTATGCCCAAGGTGGAGCACTGAGCTTCTGAATGCTTTTATTCATTAATTATTTGTTCTTTTAGTTTGAGTCATTTACCTCAAGAAAAAACTGTGGGACCAGAGCCCCACTCTTGAAATCTTAGCATGATGGAGACAGCGATAGGCTATTTTTTTATTTAATTTTTGTTTGTTTGCTTCCTCACATGGATCCTCTACATAAAAGGCCAGCTTTTCTGAACGGTCTGTGTAGTGCCTTGTTTCTATTCTTGGCTAGTCAGCAAGAAGGTTTTCAAGCATTTTTAGACATCTTGTTTTCCTTAGTTTCTGTTTCTCATCCACCCTATTACACTGATGTTATCTCCTTCTAGATGTCCTTTACTTCTGACTAAGCTTCCAGGAGCCAGGATCTCGCTTCTCCATGTCAGAAGAGATAAAATAGCCTGCAGTCATCACAGGTGTAAGCAATTGATATTTAAGCATGTCAAGAAAATCCTATTATTAGAAAGATCCCCTCCCACCTATAAGCTGGATGTTGTTAGTTGTTTGAACAACACTTCAGATGTTGTTAACCTGATGGATGAGTTGACAGAGTGAAGGCACACCTTGAAGTCAGAAAGGCTCCAACATCTGAAGCACAAGTGTCAGATAAGTCACGACCATTGCCAAGTCTTGTCCAACAAGTTATACCACAAACATACAAGGAGCCAGAAAGAATTCCCTCTATTAGTCAGTACATGCATTTTCTTTTGAAGCAACCAGTTCTGTTTTCAGGTGCTTCTTCATGGGTGTGCATTTCTTCAAGAATGTGTTTTGTGAGCCAGAATGCTTCTAGCTAATGTAAAACATTAGGCTGACAGGAACCAATGGAGTTTTGAAACAGCATGTGTTTATCTATGCATGTGTTCTTTTGAAAAAATGAGGATAAATAATCAAGGGAGCACTTCCTTACCTCTCACAAGTCTAAAACGTGTTTGTATGAGGACACCGGTGCTTATCTCTTGTTCATCTTTTAGGAATATTATATGCAGCTATAAAAAGAAATCCTCTCTTTTTCTGATACGAATAATATTTTCAGGGTAGGTTTTTCCTCAGAACAGACCTTTTTAAACAAAAATGCAAATGTGACTGTGACGAAGTCACCATCTAGAACTCAGCTGGTGTGCCATGGCTTGTATGCATCACAAAGGTGGGTTTGGCATGATATTCTTACCAGTCTGCTTGCTCACCGGCAAACATCCTGTTAAATCAATTTGATGTACACTGCGGGATAAAATGCTTGGGATTTTGTGATCTGTAACTGCCAGAAGGTACTTTGATTTCAGTTATCAGTTTCTGTGTATCAATGGTAGGCAGTTTGTATAGTGTGTGTAATTTACTCCACTGCAAGTTCTCTTACCAAAACTTGACACGGCAGCAGAACTACAGGTGTCAGTAAAGAAATGTCTGGCACAGGGTGTTTTCTGTTAATTTGGTTATCTTAGCTCCTTACTGTGTTGGTTTCTGGTTTTGTGGGCTTTCCCCATCAGACAGCAAAACTGTTTGACAACTGTTACCACTATGGTGAAAGTGTTCACAAACCACTCGTTTGGTGCACTACAGACAGCAGTGCAGTTCAGCCTGCAGAACAAGGTGTGGTCAGGAATGATACCTGCTGTCTACGTAACCAAAGCTAGTAAGTGCTGTTGTACTTTCAAGTGCTTGGAAGTACATGTATTTTCTGAAGACAAAGACAAAAAAAAGGTTTGTAGTAGTAACCTGAATTTGTTCCACAAAAGGCTAAGTAGTAATAAAACTTCAGTGGATGAATAGGTTGACTGGGATCAAAGAAATGGCTGGATGTATTTCCCTACCCTGTGGAAAAAGAGGAGTGACAGAGCTGGACATAAAGAAAATATTTTCTGAAACACAAAGAAGAAGGAATAGCCCTTGCTATGAGTGTTGTCATAGGCAAATGAGAGTGATAAAGGAGGATTTCTGTGATGAAGGAAAAAGAAAATTTACAAATACATTAAAAGAAGAGTAATAGGAAGGAAGGGAGGGAGGAAGGAAGGATAGACTAATGCAGGGCTTGCCTCAATATGACACACAGAGCACATAGGAACAGGAAGCATTATGAAGTGAAGTCAGGGAGGTGAAAGGTCATGTAAAAATGCCCATAATTAGTTGTATTTTTCTTACAGTAGAATAGATAAAAGGAATTTGACAATGCTATTTTACATACTATTTACAGGTCCTGATGCCTTCAGATGCAGTGAAGAAGAGTATCTGCAGGAAGCTGTCTATGATATACTACTGCTCAACTATGCCTCCCTGTGAAAATGTTTATGCTGTCATCCCTACAGATGGTCAGGTGAGTGGAACTTGGCTCTGCCAGGCTCTCCACTGCACACAGCATACCTCAAAAGAAATCCACCACTACCTTATAATCTTCACTAGTTCTCTGCCATGAAATTATTCCTTGGCTTTCTCCAGTATTTTGATGCCTTTTTGTGCTATGGTTGGACTAGAAAATCCAAGTGATGGGCAGGAGCACAGGAAAATGTTCTGTGTCTTTAAGTCAGAGCTGGCTTTTTTAATGATTTATTTTCTTAGAGGTTAATATTGTAGATACTTTTCACCAGATCAAATCAATTCCCTGAGCTAACAATTTTTTTTAAAAACTCAGACAATGTAGACCTCATTTTGGAAATTGAGGTATGACTGTGGTGATTTGGCCAAAGGTCACCCTGACAGCAACATGCAGTCATGTAGTGAAACCTGTCTGTGTCCCTTGATGGTCCAGGAAAATGTACAGTTTTAGGTTAGCTCATGCTATCTCACTTGGGGATTTATTGTCATGCCTCACAGTCAGCAGTAGTGGCTCTAATATATGTGATGCTGAATCAGCCACGAGGAGCTATAAAACTTCTGTTTGTTATAACTCACTGAAAAGATAACACTAGCAGTACAGTGTGCACTTTAATACATACCAAGCCCATGAAATCTTCCTATTTGGCTCCTGCTAAAAAATCCCAACCATTGATTTCAAGGGAAGTACTGTGTCAGCAAAACTAATAGGGTTTAGTCTAAATTTATTTAATACTAGAACACTACAGAATAGAGGACTTTTCTAAGGAAGTGGTTGTCTAAACTATGTGGCCACATTCCTGGCAAGGTCAATTACATTGGTCATGGCACTGCCACTCACTTCAGTGAGGGCCGAAATTTCATCTAAATAAAAGGAAACAATGGTTTAGGCTGTGGAGCCATGAGAACAAATATCTGCTTGTGGCTGACGAACTGCATCACCTTAGTGACACTATGTCTCTGTGGCTGAAGTATAAAGCTTATCTTCCTTTGCATACTCTCACTAGTATGCTGATAAGATCTCTAATATAGAAGATTACTCTTATCATTATAATAACAATATAGCAACAAAGAGGAATATTTTGACCCAAAAAAAAAAAAAAAAATAGAAGCAGGACACATAACACATGATAATGATGTGTGCCAGACCTGCTGCCTTATTTCTTCAAGCAATGACTTTCCATGTCCTGCTGGCAAAAAGTCTCTGGAATGTGTTCTGTTTTATAGGTGGAATAAAAATAACCCAAACAACTGAAAAAAAATTGCAACTATTCCCCATCAGACAAAGAAATGGTATCCTTCAGTATGTGCTGATCTCAGCTGAAGTCAATCTCTAGCAAAGAAAATCTAGAGAGCAATGCCTAAATTACTGGGCAGTGCCCTCACATCAGCTGATCAACAGAAGGCCCTCTACGAGATCATGACAGGGTCATGACGTGGATCATGACAAGCCAAAGGTAGATCTAATAAATTTTAAGAATGATGGCATTAGAAGAATTCCTTTTGAGTCAGTACATCAGCAACACACGTTTTAACAAAGACCATAACTGCTGCAAACTTTGACTCCAACTTCTGTATTTTAATCCAGAACTGTGGGTCATATGTCCATGTCTTATGGATGTTTGTCACATCTCTTGGTTTTTTTCCTCCCTTGACTTTTCTGGTATGTTTCTTGTGAACAGGCTCTTATTTTGATCCCTTAGTGGAAACTCAGGCACTGCCTTAAGCCCCCCCCCAGCTAGTGATCAACTATGATTATTCTCCACTGAAGCATTCGTGTTATTCCCAGAACCCAGCCACTATGGTCATTTTGTATTTACAGTTCAAGTCACCGAAGATGTGTGATAAATGTAGCATCTATTGCTGCCTTTCAGGATTCATACAGTACCGCGGTATCCCACAGTGGTAGGGAGGAGAAGAGAGATCCAGCAGGCAGGCACTGTGCAGCAAGATTCATCTATTTAATTATTTTACAACTCTTTTATAGACTTTTTTCTTCATAGTCTAATTGGTCAAAGGATCAGCCACCCCTTGGGGGTGATTGGCTAAAATCCTAAAACATCCATTGCCAAAATATTTTCCTACTGTACTATAAACAAAGCTCTGCAAGGTCGCAGGTGTTCATAGTTTATAGAACTCTACAAATATCTTCCATGAGCAAGAAAATATCTCACGGGACTGGAAAGAAGCAAGAAAAATTCTTGCTAGCTGCATATTTGTATCCACTATACAGAACTCCAAGATAGTATAACTCCACTTGGCAGGACAAGAAATGCAAGAATGTAGAATGAAGTGCATTTTTGCAGCCCTTTTTGTTTTTCACTTTTTAATTACATTGACTGGCTGGTCTCTGTTTTGAAGACTATTTGAATTTTCCAAAGCTCCTTTTAAACTCCTCTTATATAGCTTCTGCCCTCTTGCCCTTTTTGCATCTATACACACACACTTCTGCCACACAGGCAGGGTAGTATGACAGGCTTGTCTCAGCTCCAGGCGACTCCTTTACCATAGTCAATATCCAAAGTAAAGTCCTTAGTGTTAATAACTGCTCTACTGGATCTGGTAGCTGTTGGTTGGGATGTAGTTGCATAAGATGATAGAATTCTCACCTTGCTAACCCAGCAAATCCTGCACAAATGTTTGTAGTGGCACAGAACAGACAAGAGTATATGGTCAGGGACATCTGGCATGTAGAAACTCCCTTTTAAATGGCAGCTAACAATTTTGTCAGGCAAAAGTGTATCTGGAGCCATGAGTGTACAAGAAGATCTTGAGGGAAAAAGCAGTAGTGTGGCATGAGGCAAAAATTGTACAACTTCATGACAAAAGCCATTGTCTTGTGAAGGAGCACTTTAGGGATATTGCTAGTAAAAGTTGCAGAAAACATGCTGATGATCATGGCAATTTTCATAGCAGTAATACGGCATCAACCTAATTTTACAGGAATGGGTGTCATAAATAGCTTCTCCTAGTGCTTATAACAATTCTGTTTGGGTGAATTTAATGGAATTTTATTGCTACTTCAGGAGAAATAAAAGTTTCTAAAGTGCCAGAAGTTACACTCTCAGACATCTGTCAGGAGGGTAGCCAAACAGCTTCTCAGCAACTCCAGTGTGGAGCTACCTGGTATATTTGGATTTGATTCTTTCTGTAAAGTTGACTCAGAAATGTCATCTGGGCTTGCTTCAACCATTCATCTTTGTATGTCAGCTCATACAACCCTTCCAAAGCCTTGGCGAGATGCCATCACCCTCAGAGATGCTGGAGAGCTGCTGTGGATAGAAATAACTTATTACTTAATGGCTGACACTGGTTGCAGCCAGCACAGTTGAGTTGCAAACAATTTCTATGCAAAGATCTGCTTACCTCCAGAAGAAATACATTTAAACCTGCAGTTTCTTGCTAAAATTACCTGGCACCCCTTTCTGGTGGTCATTTCTGCCTTTATGGCATTATTACAGAACTACATCCCCATGACTGATGAAGTGGAAGCAAATAATTGTGTCCTCAAGGGCAGGCAAGTGTTGTTTCTGAACTTTGGTATATGTGGCTCATATTTATCCATTTGCAATCTGAAACAGTGGAGATGGAATGAGTCTCTGCCAAGAACTGGCAAACTGGTGGTGACCTAGTGTGTCCTGGGATCACCAGTGGGCTGCAGGACAGCAGGAGGGAGCATGGTGATGGGCTGGGTCGTACTGGTGTCGCTCTGTGGTTACACTGGAAGGAAAAAGCATTGTGTGTTTTCTGCTTAGATGAGAGTTCTGTGTTGGCATCTACTGCAGCTGACTCTGTTGGTGAGGCTGGGTGTACAGAACGGTGTCAACAGCTTTGTGAAGCACTCACATTCCCTGGCAGAAGCTCAAGGAGCATTTCCAGCAACCTCTAATTACAGTACTAATTACAAGAGATTATCAAGTTCCCCAGAATAGACCCCAAGCTTCCTTTTGCATGCAAACTAGCAAGGACTTTCTTGTCCATGCAGGTAAAGCTCTCTTCAGAGTATCATTAGTCTGAATATACATCACCCATCACTGTCAACTTTCTTTAAACAATGCCATCTTAAAATATTGTTGTGCATGCAGAGCACATGCCTGTCAAAAAGCAAATGTCATGTTGAGTGAACTGCCAGTTTAGAGGTTTTGAAAGGATATTTTTATGTTAATTTTGATGATTAGAGGCTTCTTCCTGCTTCTGTCCCATACATGTCCTTTTATGTGATATAGTCTAGAGTACTAGTAATACAGGCACAGTAACATCTCAAAGAAAAGCATCAGGTGCTTTAACCAGATTGCAGATTGCAGCGCTAACTGGCAAAATTAACATATTTGTGCCTCACTGCAGAAAGCTTATGACAAGAAAAGCCCACGCTGGCCTGGAGCTTGACTTTCCTTTTACTGGTCAAAAAGCAGATTATTTTG
Organism: Corvus brachyrhynchos; assembly: GCF_000691975.1. Taxonomy (NCBI): domain Eukaryota; kingdom Metazoa; phylum Chordata; class Aves; order Passeriformes; family Corvidae; genus Corvus; species Corvus brachyrhynchos. The sequence continues at coordinate 691,712 of NW_008237436.1, forward strand.
CTGTGGTGTAATTGCTGATCCATTGCATATATAGGGAGCTCTTAATATTAAGAGGCCTGAATCTATTCTTGCTCTCTTCAACTTGAATATCTGAACACTTGAAGACAAAATTAAGAACTTTTAGAGGAATACTTCTCACCAATCTTCTAACACCTAAAAGTCAGAGGTAAAATCAACAGCTAACCATCCTATCAGAGAATGGAAAGAAAGGCACTTGCAGAATGCAAGTCATCCTCAGATTCCTACCCAGTCCTCTCCACTGCCTGCATAGAAAACTTGTGAGCTGGACAGTTGAGTAGAAATTTTTTTTTAGCCCTATTTGTCTGACTGTGACTTTTGACTTCCCTGCAAATACTCCTAAGAATATGCCCCAGCTTCAGTGCTGTGGAAATGAAATACTGTGTTTGAACCCTGGTGTAACCCCAGGTTCTCCTTATACTCATGGGGAAGGGGGTAAAAAACCCAGGAGGTTTGATTTTGCAATTAAAAAGAAAATGTATTATTTTCACAGCAAAATGATCTAGTTGGTGCCTGTAGGCATGTGACATATCATGCAGATGTATATCATTTTGGATGACAAAACATGGACTTGCTAGTTGAAAAGGTAGAACTGCCCAAGGGCTAGTTTAATTTTTGCACCTGAATCAGAAAAAATGTTTACATTTTCCTTCATAAATCAATGCTGCAGTCTAGTTCATACCTGCTTCTTCTCTTCCCTCTTCTCCTGTGCCTCTTCCCTTCATTTATTTTGTCACCTTCTTTCCATCTTCCTATGCAAATCCCTCTCTCAGAAATGTGTTTCACTCTATCACAGATATGCCCACTTGGAATGCATTACTCACCTTCTCAGATACCAATATTTATCTAAATTTCTTTCAGTATGAAGGGGGTTGGACACAGTTTCTCTTATCAGTAGTGGAGATATGCCAACATACTACCACAGAGTCACTGTCTTATGTCTGATTCATTGAAGAGTTATTTTACAAGAGACTTGGGTGTGAGCAGGAATACATATGTTGAGCTCCGTTCTTCAAAGTGTCAGGCACTGTCTTGAGGATATACTTAAGTGCTGGGTGATTCACGGGCAGAGTTTCTGTGTTTTACGAGGTTGAACCAAAGTTCCTTTATTTTTTTCAGGCACTGAAGTTAACAGAAGCCCTCATGGATGGGTATTGCAGCATAAATTAACTTCAGTTGAAGAAACAAAATGGTTGCAAAGAAAGAAGAAAGTCAGTTCTTACTGCATCAATAAGAGAGGAAGGATTCATTGCTTTCCAGAATTTGAAGGAAGAGGATAAGAATTAATTCCCTTTTTGTCACTGTCTCAGCCCCATTCTGCCTCATTTTTTCCAAATGTCTAAAGACTCAAGCAATGGGCAGTTATTTAATATGCAGAGCTAGCACAGAGTTCTCTCTACTCAAACATGAAAGTGGCTTAGCAAATATCTAGTTTCTCTAAGGTCAGTTTATGGTGTATATTTGAGTGAATAATTTTTTCCTTAAAAAAAAAAAAGTCCTTGTTTTAATGGGTAATTTCCCTTGAAAATGGTAAACTGCAAATTAAATGGCAAAAAGCAATTAATTATTGAAATTATAATATCCTTGTAAAGGTTAAGAGGTAATATAAATGAAGTTCCTGTGAGCACATTAATGGAATTACTATCTTCCCCCATATAAGTGGTAACTGTAACGACCTTGCTAATTAGCTTTTTCATCGGGAAAAGGATATTGAAATATGTAGTTATATTGCAAAAGCACAATCTGTGAGTAGGTTATTTTGTTACAATATAATATAGAGAGAACACTCTAGGTGCTGAACCTTCCCAGAGAGGGTTAAGAGGTCTTTCCAGAGCATGTATGGGAGATGAGTGAAGCCCCCATAAACCAAGAGGAGATGATTAGTGACCTGCTTTGCCAAATAGACATGCACAAGTCTATGGGACCTGATGATCCAGCCCAGAGTACTGAGGGAACTGGTGAAAGAACTTGTGAAACCACTCTCAATCATCTACCAGCTGTCCTGGTTAACTGCAGAAGTTCCAGATGACTGAAAATTAGCAAATGTAACACCCAGCTACAAGAAGGGTTGAAAAGACGATCTGGGGAGCTACCGGCCTGTCAGCCTGACCTTGGCAACAGGCCAGGTTATGGAAGAGATATCCTGAGTGCAATTGCACAGCCCATACAGGACAACCAGGGGATCAAGCCCAGCCTACATGGATTACAAAAGGCAGGTCCTGCTTGACCAACCTGATCTCCTATACCTATACCAATATATGTATTATAAATACACATATATCTAATAAATGCATATCCATGTAGGTATATGAATGTTATATACATACTGGATATGCTAATGACAAGCCTTTTGGACAGCTGCAAAAAAAGGGAGATTGGTTCTTCCCCCACTGAGGACATTTGGGACATGGATACACCTGAAAGCAAGTTCTGTTTGGGTTTCAGCTGACAAGAGTTGGCATTACAATTTTCCCCTGAATTAATCTCTGTGAGATTTCAGAAGTTCCAGCTTCACAGAGTCCCTGAGTTCTGTAAAACCCTCAGGGTGTGATGGGGAGGGGAGGAAATGAGCTTCCACTTGGAAAATGAATTGGCCATTGTCCCCAACTAGAGGATTTTCAGCTTTCCTTTCTAAAAACCCCAGAAATCATTAGCCATATGCTTGGGAATGTGATCTAATAGGGTGACCTAGATGCAAGTGATTGCTGGAGCTCATGGGGAGAGGCACCTCTGCTACAGTTCTGTGGAAAAAGGCCAGGGGAGGAACAGGACGCTGCCTTGAACCCCGTTTTCAGATACACCCAGTTTAACCAAACCGTGCCGCTAAAAGTCACCTTTGGGTTCTGCAAAGGCTCCTCAGGAGCCTCAGGACAGTGGCCCAGGGCGGTTAAAAATCCCAGAGGTTTTATGGAGAACAGAAGCAAGCCCTTCTCTCTGCCCCCGCTTTTCACACGCACGCCCTTCCTCATCTGCAGCTGCATCAAACGCTCCGGAGGG
>NW_008237436.1:694956-699409 GCF_000691975.1 Corvus brachyrhynchos
CCAGGCTGAGGCTTTAAAGTGAAAAGAAAAATCTCCTTGCTGTTGCACGTGTCGTTAAACAAACTCATGTCTCCAAACGCGCCCGCCACTCAGTGTGAGAAAGCACCGCGGCAAGACCTGCTCTTTGTACGTTCCCCACATCTTTCTTTAACAACATCTGGGGAAGATAGACAGATGTCCCACTCATAAGTAAGATGACACTATTAAATTATTTGTATTGAGTCTACATGCACGGAAAGCTGGCTGCCAGTAGATGAGCATTTCTTACTGGGAAAGCAATCATCCAGATGTTCCTAATTTTAAAAAGTCCAATTAAGAATAGTGGAAATGCAGGATTGAAACCAGCCACATGTTTTTCCTGGGTTTGTGCAGGGCTAAGACAATTCCCTGGTAAAGGAGGACGGGTCTGGGACCTGTAATCTCAGAGCTCAGTCACTTTGGCAGTGTTTGTGAGGCCAGAGCAGGCATTCCTCCCTTCAGCCGTGGGGCTGGTGCAGAATAAACCTCCTTGACCTCTCTCACAGCCACCAGGCTTGTCATCAGCAGGACACAAAAGAGAAAATCAATAGCTGTAGCTACTCTTTTAGAGCCTTGCAAAATGCAGACCACCTGGTGGCTTTTATATAATAGATGATAAGTAGTAACTTAAAAGATGAAACAACATACGGAGGGTTTATGGCAAATAATAAAGATTGTTTTCCTCTTTTGTTTTACATTGACATGTTATTTTTATGTGCACCCAGAGATTAAAAGACTGATGTTAGCACCAACAGCACTGTATCCAGTAAGACAACTCTCTTTCAGAAATATGGCAAGTTTTGTTCATGAACTGTTAGTAAGAGAATTCACAGAATTTACCACAAGAACCACCAGAAAAATAAGTATTAATGATAGGATCCTATTAGAATAGAAGTGGAGAGAGGATCTTTTGGTTAGAGCTAAGTTTATAGGCCAAGATTCAGGTCTGGATACAACAGCTCAAAATCTACCCAGGTGTCTAGTTCCACCCAGAGTAGAAAACATGCAATTTGTTTGACTTGGAAGAACACCATACGGATGGACAGGATATGGTCACCTGAATTTGTTTTCTTACCTTCCTCTGAGAAATTTGCAGGTGTTGGAGTTCTCTTTTTCTGTCTGTTGAGTTGATTTTTTTTTTTCCCCCCAGCTGCTGCAAGATTGGACGTAATTTCAGGCAAATACACTAATTATCAGGTTATTTCTCTAACAGTACTTGTCTGTTTGGTTTCTGGAGACTGTATTTGAATAATTGGATTGACTTTCTGCTGCTCCTGGTACATACTCTCAAGTCTATTGTAGTACATATACCTTCCTTTTTCATTTAGAATCGAGTAGAGACACGACCTGAAGATCCAGTTTTGTGAGATGCTCGGAACCATTTTGGTGTGATCACTGTCCTGCAGATCACACAACCGAAAACGGATGCTGGCCTGAAAGATAAAACCCTCTTGGTTCTTTTTCTGATCAAAGACTGAAGAACGAGATAGAGGTTTGGTAGCTGCTTCATTTTCCTTGGGGGTCAGGAACCTGCACACTCCCCTCTGGCATTTTATGTTGTCTTACAGGACATACCGTAATGAAAGAGCCTGTGGTTGAGCCTGTGATGTGTATATTAGCCAGGATTGATTTAGGTACAGTGACAGGATTTTCTGTCTTTATTCTGCTGTGCTGATTAGCTCCATCAAGTCTGTAGTGCCCCAGCTGTAACAGCAGCATAGTCAATGGATCGAGGAGAAGCAAAATGGTAAAATCTATAAGCATATTTTCCCATCTCCCTGCTAGGGTAGTTTTCTGACTGTATTCATGGGTGTTTGATTCAGTCTGACTTCAGTGGTTGCAACAGAAAGTAATCCGTGGCTCAGGTTCCCTCAACCAACTATGAAGATTTCTCACAAGCAGATTCTCTTAAAATCCAAACACCAGGAACAATTTTAAAACCAGCTGCTATTTCAGTATAGACAAGACCCTGAGGACCATGTGTTTTTTATTGCTTTATTCTGAGGAGGTGTCTACTTCTGTGGTTACAAGAAAGATTGTGAATCCTAAAGCACAATGTAATAACTCCCCTTTTCTTTCAAACAGGTTAGATGGGGATAGAAATATTTCCGCTAACTTTCAAGTAAAATACATCCAAGCACAATGATCCTGAAAGGGGAATGAAATGTTGATACAGTTGAAGCATGTTGAGTTTTAAACATTAGGAAAGAAATGGAATGAGAATTTGGATGTTACCTTATATACACAATGTGTTTAATTTGTTCCTAATCAAAACACAACTCATGGGACAGAAGATGGATTGTGAAATAAAGCTTATTTCCCTGAAAGTGACTAAGTCATGTAGCCAGCTTGTGGGGGCATTCAGAGACAGCTGGCAAGATGAGATGCTTCAGGAGAGATGCAGAATTCAATGTACAGTTTCCATGAGGGAAAGCAGAATGGCAGCAGCTCAGAGAGTGAATGTACAAGCCATATAAGGCAAGTAAATGAACTGCTGTAGAGACGCCATTAGCAAAGCAAACACTGACTTGGGGACCTTGGCATATACCATGCAAGAGATAAATTGCATGAATAAATGTATGCTTGTTTGCTTCTCCCTAGGCTTCCAATGCCAGTTTTAACTGAGAAACAGTTTCCATGTGTGAAACAGAAGTTTTTCCACAGTCATTTCAATGCCAGGCAATTTCTACCCGTGTCTGATCCCAGCACACGCCTAATTTAGACATATTTATCGCAGTTTCATTATAACCCAGGCCTTTGGCTAAGGAAAGAATGACAGACCTTAGTCTTCAAACAATTGAGGATTTAATAACAGTACTCAAGTCTTCTCTTTCTTTACACCAAGAACAGAGTTCCAATGACACAATACTAGCTTAGTATCCCTGTCATTTCAGGCGTTGGTAAAATGAATAGCAGGGGGTAAAATACTGCACTGAGCCAAGTGAAGGCATGCGAGAGGTAAACAAGGAGTGTCTACACTCACCAAAAAGTGCAGAGCTCCTTGTAGAAGTGGAGACCTGAGAGCTCGTGCATGCTTGGGGGTGGAGGCACAGCACCAGGCAGAAAGGTGATTTGAGGGGAGGATGGTATGCTGTGGAGCAGGCTCCAGCTCTCAGCTTTGGGAAAGTCATACCAGCTCCCTTTCTGTCAGACACCCTGTGGGCACATCCACTTTCATGTTTTGGTGTGAATCAAGGGCGTGCTTTTGAAGTGAATCTCCAGATCATCCTCACTTACCACGTTTTATTTTACCCAGCAGAGGTGAGTACACAGAGTGGATTCAGATAGCAATATAGCAGAAGACAGGTGCCAGAAGTCTATCAGATGTGTTCTAAGTTCTCATGGGGCCCTCAGTCCACAGACCCAGCCTGGAGTGAATCTGAAGAAAAAACTGTTGAAAAGTGTGAACATCATTTAGGTCCTCAACACGAGATCCAACACCAGATTGATCCACATTACTATAGATGTATACTAGGTGGATGTAGCCTAGGGGTAGTCAGCTGTGGGTATGGCTGCTTTGGGGTTATGCCTTCATTGCCTTCCTTGTGAAGCACTTTATTGCATATATGCTAGCATTCAGCCTATATTTAACTGACTTCTTGATTCTTTGAAGCACATTTCCTTAAATACACTTGAAATGTTAGGGTGGAAAACTCGATCATGCTAGATACTTTCCAATTCATTTCTTATCCCTTGGGAAAATATGCATTTTCAGTAATGTTCTGATTTTAAGACTTTGCATTATAGGGGGAAAAAATGGAAGTCTAATTTTAAAAAGACAATAAAGCAGCTTTGTAATTTAATCCTGAAAATAGCTGCTGTTACTATTAAATGGTGTAAATGCAGACTGAGTGCAATAAACCTCACTTCCATTTAGCATTAATAATATTAATGAATGGTGTTTAAATCACACGCCAGAACTGTAAAAGAAACATTACCGAAGAGATTTTGCATGTCTGGTGCTGACATAATTTAAACTTGTCATAAAATTGTCTTATATCTGAGAAATATATTCATGTTTTTGGGCGTAGAGGAAAAACCAGAATAGGAAATATCTTTTTCTCCCAGAGGCTCTGTGTGCAGAAGGCAACCCCTCCTCAAAACTTTCCCTCTTAAGTCACTCTGGGAAAGGGCTGAAGCTCCTGTCTCTCCGCTTGACCTAACCCATCCGGGATGAGCTGCTTGGTACTGTGATCCCATTTACTCTCGCTGTAGACCAGCTCGGGAACTGTTGCGATCAAAATGCTGGATCAGCAGCTCGCATGCAGAGACAGACACAGTTCTTATCACACGCACACCATCAGATTAGTCCATATTTTCCCATGTAAGGACTGCAGCCTTCCCCCTTTCCTTCAAACACTCCTTCTTCGCCGGCTTTCCCCCCCTCTCCTCTCCTGCTCTTTCCTCCTCTCCGTCCCCGTCTTCACCGCCCCGC
>NW_008237436.1:700667-725571 GCF_000691975.1 Corvus brachyrhynchos
AGTTTTTTCCTGGCATCACCCCGGCGAGTTTTGGTTCCCGGCCGCCGCCTTCCCTCGGGGGAACCCGTATCTCTCCGCCGCCCCCTCCTACCCCTGGAGGGCGGGGAGCGGGGTTTCGGGGCCGGAGGGGCGAGTCCGCCTCCCGGGAGAGCGCCCAGGCTGTGAGCTGGCAGGCTCCGGTGAGCCAAAGCTGCTGCCTCGCTGGAGCCGGAGGATTTGCAGGGTCTTACCCCTGCGACCCTCCATGTTGTCCCCTATTTGCAGCCGTACCTCCTCCCGGGATTCAGGGAATGAACTCCCCTACGTGCCGTGACCCACTTTGGCTTAGACTTTTGTTGCCACGCCAAGACACAGACAGATCCTTCTCTAGATGATGCTTCTGGAGGAATGGTGGCCCCCCTATGCCTCTCTGGCAAGTTTTTATCCCCAGGGGTTTGGCGTTTTGCAGGTTGAAAGGCATTTCTGTGGATAGGCTATGGGTGGATAGGTGTACTCTTCTTCAGTAGCAGCAGAGGCCTTTTTAATATTACAGAAGAGATTTCTTCTTCTTAGTGTTTTAAAAGTAAACAAACTTTTGTGTAGTGCACATGGCTAATTTCACTGACAAACTTTCTCTACATTCCCTCCTTGTGCTGAAGTAGTATTCATTTTATTGCCTTTTCATGAATTGGATTCACTGACTGGCGTCTAATCATGCTTAGAAGAAAAAGCCCTTGTAAATAGCTATCAGAATTAATTTGGCAGCAACTGTGAGAAAAGATCATAAATTTACAAATGCAGTTAGAATAATGATCCAGCATGAATTTAACAAGAAATACACCCCCAGCCTCTGGGAATGGCATGTAGGTTTCTGTGACAGTCAAATGCACTTGGCCGCACTGATACTGAGCTTAAAGGCTGGGAGTTGTCTGAGAAGGATGCAAAAGGGTTATGGCTCCTGGGTTTGAGCTGGGAAGAGGCAAAAAAGAGCTGGGCTGAATGCAAGCAGGAATATGAAGAGAGACCTCTGTGTTTTAATTGTGTGCTTCTTGGAGTTGTGTAGGGGTGAATCCAAAAGATGTGGCAATGTCTTCACTTACCAGAAGCCCACCTGGAGTTCAGGTTTCTGGCACTTTGGGACATCAAGTGATAAAAGGCTACTTTTGCACAGAGATGCCAAACAACTTGGAGTGCTGGAAAAAATGTCGTCTTGTAACACTTCTTTTGGGGTTGTGCTAATAAATTTTACTTCTGTCACAAGAGTCTGATCTTGAAATACCTTAGGCACTGTGAGTGGTCTTGCACTGAAGCGGCAGGACCATCTATAAAGTGAAGTACATTATCCAGGTATTGCAGGAGGAAGGTCTAGCTAACTAAGGATAAGCAAGACCTCATCTATTTTTTCTATCGGTACTGGAAAGATCAGGATGTACAGTGGAGAAGAGTGAGGCAAGTACACAGGGAGCCCCTGAAGGTGGCTGCAGAGTGTTCCTGGATGTGCACAGCAGCCTGTGCGAGCTGGGCTGCCTGTCACCACCATCACACTGACCACAGAAGCTGGTGTCACTGAGAATGATTGTAGGGTCTTCTTGCAAGGGTGGGACAGAAAAGTGGCATGTCTACTTCAGAAGTCCCCTAGGAAGGAAAAACACTCTGGCAGACAAATATTTTTTTCTAATGTCAGTGTTACTGAACTTGTATTTTTCTCCTTTTTTGTGTTTTGTCATTTAATTAGGGACCTTTGACTTCATGATGGGAGGAAATATTCCCCTGGCTGTTAGGATCCAAGCTTCTCCGAGTGTGAGGATTTGTCAAGGCTGAAAGATTCCGGATTATCCATAAAACTGCTCTAAAATACACAGTTACTTTTGTGTCTTCCTATTGTGAGGGGTCTTGGAGCAGATACAAAGATGGCCTCCAGCCTCACCTGTGCTGGCGTCGTCTGGGCCTTCCTCTCCTTCCTCTGTGCTGCTGCCTCCTGTGTTGGCTTCTTCATGCCCTACTGGCTCTTGGGGTCTCAGCTGGAGAAGTCTGTTTCCTTCGGCACTTTCCGGAGGTGTTCCTACCCGATTCGGGATGAGAGCCGCCAGATGACGGTGATGGTGGAGCAGTGTGGCCGCTATGCCTCCTTCCAGGCCATCCCGAGCGCCGAGTGGAGGATCTGCACGGTGGTGACGGGCCTGGGCTGCGGGCTGCTTCTCTTGGTGGCCCTGACAGCGCTCATGGGCTGCTGTGTGTCCGAGCTCATCTCCAGGACCGTGGGCAGGGTGGCAGGAGGCATCCAGTTCCTGGGGGGTAAGTGCTCTTGCGATGAGGGGATGGGGGTGTCCAGGCTATTTGTTTGCACGTGTGGAGACTCCCCTGGTGCTTTGGGAAGAGGAAGGGGTGATTCAGACTTTCTCCTAGAGAGGGAGACCACTTGGCTCCCTCAATGACTGATCTGGTTGTGTGGCTGCCTGAAAGTGGCCCAAAGACACAGTGGCCTGTGCTCTCTTGTGCTCAAGCCCCTGTCTGGTCATTATGTGACCTTTGAGAGCAGCGTGGCAAGTCAACTTCTGTGGGCCAGCATCTTCACAGCAGTTTTGTGAGCTGAGTTGGACGTACCTGGAGAAGCATGTGGGCTACAGATCCACATGGAGCATTGTGGTTTGGCAGAGGAGAGGCTGTGTTATATGGGAACAACCTCTCTTTCTCCTTCCTACCCCTAATACTGGCAAAGCTCCCTCCAGCTCTGCTGTCTGCCACTGCACGGATCTGGCAACAAGCTTTTGGCCCGGGTTTGAAGTGTGAATTGTTTATCCCTGATGGAGGTGGCCTACCATCTCCTGGGAGGAGCCCTGCTGGGCTGGCTGACCCACGCTGCCCGCTGATGGTGCCACAGGTTTGTTGGCTCCATGGGCTAGACAGTGTGTGGGAGAATTACCTCTGTTCCTTTTTCTAACTTGTAATTGTGTGGCGTCTCTGTAACTGTAAGAGTATTTGAAGGGTATGAGACAATAAATAGGATCCACAAGCGTGCTTTTTGCAGGGCAGTTTTCCCAGTAAATCATCACCCTCTTGTTATCGGTGACATGCGGATCAGTGGCACTCACTTTTGCCTTATTCAAGCGCTCCACTGCTCGCACTCACTTGCCCCCATAAGGTAACATGTTTCTCTGAGCTTTGGATGCTGAGGCAGTGCAGGTGCCAGCTTTCTGGGTGCCCTGCAGTGTCTGATTCCAGCCAGGCACCCTGGCTCATGCCCCAGAGGAGTGGACTGTAGTGGAACCCTCACTTCTCTCCCCTCCAAACACATGCTTGCCCTGCAAGGGCAGTCTGGTTACATGCCATGTCTGCAGCTTCTAAGGAAGCACAAGACAAAAACTCCACTAACTGTCCAGCTTGGTGTGGACAGCTGAGGCAGGGAAAGGGAGCTGTGCCAAGCCTCCAGCCAGACGATACCAGTGTAACTCCCCCCTGGCCAGAGGGAGTCCTCTCTCCAAATTTTTGAGTAGTTTCTGCACTTTAGAGCAAGCTGACCCATCACTTCACCCTTCCCTCAGTTTTGTGGCCCACAGGAATTCCTGTGTTTAATCTGTCTGACAATTTGAAAGTGCAGCAGCTGCTGGAGAGTTAACTCTTCTGGGAGCTGCGGTTTCTTGAAACCTGCTCCATTATACAGTTCCAGCCAGGCAGTCGGGGGTGGAGGAGGTTTTCAGTTTGGTGACAATCTGCAAGCCCGCTTTGTCTGACTTTTTTCTCTTAGAGCCATCACAGGCTTTAACCACCCCCTCTTTCCAACTGCTGTCTCGGCTCATCTGGTTTTAATTTGTGTTTGGCCCCTTTCTCGTGACCATGCTCCCCCGTGTGCCTGTGGAACAGGGCCAGCAGGGGAGCTTCCAGCTGTTTGCTTACAGCCATCCCAGCAAACACGGCAGCCCCAGCAGCAGGCAGATGGCCGAGTGATGCAGGAGGAACCCCGCTCCCCCATGACACTGGTGTGGGCTGAAGGTGTGCTCCCTTCTCTGAGGCAGGATGGTGGCTCCTGGGCAAGGAGGTGAGAGGTTCCTTGAGAGCACACCATGGCAACCCCTGAAGCTTGTCCAAGCTGATCAGGCAGCATCCCATCCTGCCTGAAAGGGCATGAGCAGGTAGTGCTTGTTCTCAGTAGGTGACAATTCAAAGAAATGTGAACCTGTGATATGAAATGAAAATTGCCCACAACTTTGCTTACAGTTCAGACATTAGTTACACAGCATGCCTAATTTTCCCCTCTACTGGCTTTTATGGTTGTCTCGCATTTCATTCAGCACTGCTGGAAGTGTGTAAGAGAAGACCAAAGTGAGAACCATAATTTCTTAACCTGCTTAAAACCTAACTGGGGGGGCACAAGGCAGAGGCCAGGTGGTGAAAGCCAGTAATTTGGATAAACTGAAGGGACATATTAGGGTAAAGAGGAGTTTCTTACATCCCTCATCAGATCCTTAGCTGCTATAAATCAGTGTAGGTTAATTGTTTAAATGACATGACTACATTTACTTAGATGTCTAACTTAGGCACTATAATTACTATGTTGTTTTATGTCAAGATAGCCGTGAGCTGTTCACCTTATTTACAAACAGGGAATGCCAGCTCTTTGTTCCCTGTATTGCAGTTGTAGGTTTAGCTGTCAATCATGATGTGGGCTTTGAATATGGTTTGGTGGCAGTGCACTCATTGTCATTTAGTTGGTCTCCACTTAGAGATCTTATCAAATAAAACGTTTATAATTTTTTTTTTTTAACTGGGGAGAAGAACTCCCAGCTAGCTTTGTATGAAGGAAAAGCCTAGGAAAATAAGCAGCCACTGAGTGATGCTATTAATTCATCCTCTTCGTTAGGACAGGGAGGTGGCTAAACGGTTTCACTTTCTTTTTGTCTGAGGCATCTACACCCATACCCTTCTGGGGCTCTTGCTCCAGTGACAGAGGGTAAGTGTTGGAATAAACCACATTTCTCTTGAAGTTAGAAACCAGCATAAAGACAGGTTCAGTGTCGCTAGTTTATGTCTTTACTTGTGTTCCTTTTGTTTAGGATCCAAGTAAGTTTCTCCACATGATTTAAAAAACACAGACTTGAGGAGGAAGTGAGCCAATGGAGAATGGATTATTACAGGAGGCCCAAGAGCAGGGTAGATGTACAAGCCACTGAAGCTATGGTGAGCCAAAGCACTAAGGTTGCTAAAACTTACTCCAACACTAGAAGCATTTTTACTGCTATGAAGAGGGGGCAGAGAGGTTTGCTTACCAGAGCTGGTAAGCAAACAGCCTGATCCTTTTCTTCTAGCATTGTGAAGGAGGAATAACTCCAAGTAGGTCAGTGGAATAACACCTGTAAAAAAGTAGTGCAGCTTGTGCTAGCTAAATGGTGCCAAGGTTTTATAGCTGGGATTTCCCCAAGTTGCATGTGGCAGCTCAAGGGAGTGAATTATTCATGAGTGCTTATACCATAAATCTGCTCTTCTGATGAAAATGGAATGGCAGAACCTGCAAGAAATTGTAGATCTAGGCAGAGTCAGAAGGGCTCTTTGGATATTGCTTGATCCTATGTACTTAGTCTGTATTTGCGATTTCAGATGATCCTGGCTACAGAGCATACATGTATTTTAAGATGACTCTGGGATGAAACGTGGAGTTTTTGTTCCTACTAGAAAGATTGCATCATAGACTTTTCCTCATTTTCACAACTGTGGGAGCCGCTTCCTTTCCCATACATGATCACGTGGCAGCTCTGTAACCATTACAGCAATTGCGTGCATGAAAAACAAATGCTTTTAGCTTTTTCTAAGGCAATTTGGTGGTGGGTGACAAGAAGTATCCAACCTCCCAAGGCCAGGCTTTTCTGCAGTGGACATCAGTGGTCTGCAGTCCACAGCTGGCAAACTGATGCTGTGGTCTCTCAGAACATGCCTCCTGGACATCTCTCTTGGACTGCTTCGAAGAAATGACAATGGAGGTGAAAGTTATGCTATCTGTAACCTCTTGAGGGCACAGTCATGTAGATGGATACAGTCTTCGACCATAATTATAGGGGATATGACAGCAAGGAGTGAAGTCTAACAAATCTTTGGCAAATTGGAGCCTGTAATTATTGATCTCCTTTTCATTGTGCCGTGGCAAGTCAATTCCACTTAAATGGAGAAACAAGAAATTTGCAGGTAGGTAGCTCGGATATGACATACTAATTTGGTGAATAGTTTCACTCTCTAAATGCAGAGCAATGATTTTAAGAACATAGCAATATTTTTAAGAACATAATGAACTTAAAGGTTAGCCAGTTTTATGAGAGGCAGTGGATCAAAAGGCACAAGTACTGCAAGGATGGCCAATTTAAAGAGCATTACGCTGGCAAGGTGAAGCTTTTCATTAAAATGGTCAGCATGCAGGAATGAAATCTTCACTAGCTCAGAACTCCCTTTTGCTGCGTAGAACAGCTAAACGAAGCTCAGAGTACGGATCCGAGGGAACAGAGCATGAACCAGTCTGCTGGCTGAGACACCTCTCTGAACCTGTCACTATGGCCCTGATTCTGAGTGCCATGTGAGAAGTGAACCCTTTCCATGACTGTGGTAGCCATGTGGCTGTCAGTAACTGGCACGTTTACTGTCATCTTTAGCATTCATTGATTGCACTCTAACGAAGCACGAGTTTTGCTACTCCCTTTGTTAAATGAGCAAAGTTTTCAGTGGCGTCTACTCTTCCTCTCCTTATTTCTCTGTCTTGTTTCCCTTATGTGGAAGAGCTGAAACTCCCAAAACTATGGTCCTTGAATTGCTGGTTAGAAAATCTGGAGAGCTCTTGAAACAGGGGGTGATGAAAGGAGCATTTGGTTATTCGAGAAAAAGGGGACACAGTTCCTAACAACTTCTGATTTTGTCTCAGAAAGTAAAATGTGGCCTTATGAAAAATGCTCTCAGTACTATATGAAATTGCTGGAGAATCCTTCTCCAAGTGTTCTGTGCCAGTAGAGGCCATAATAGTTTCCATCACTCATAAGGTGCTCAGGGCAAACATTTGCTGGGTGCAGAGGGCAGAAAAATAAGGACTGATCCCTCAAGATGAGGAGAATGTCGAGTGTGGGGTGATGTTCTGGTCCTGCATTGTCTGTGATGAAATCTCAGAGAAAGCCTTTGCAATTTTGGGATAAAGATTTTAAAGAGACAGATCTAAACATAATCTGCAAGTTGTTTGCATATTAATGGACGAATATGACTTTGCAGGTGAGATGATACTAAAATGTAAGGGACAGAGGAGGAAGGAATGCTAAGTTGTGGCCTTGTGGGGTCATGTAGAGAAGCTCTCCCTCAAAGGATTTGCTTGGGGAGACAGTTAAAAATGTAAGAAGAGGCTCTTTGGAGAGATGGAGTCACTGAAATGAAGTTGTGCTTCAAGAAACATGGCTGGCAGTTAAAGACAGCTGTGGGGTTCAAGGGGAGCAAAACAGTCTTGATTCTGAGGCTGGCTAAGAAAGGGGCTTTGCGAAGAGTAGTTCCAGTTGACTACAGGAACTAGAAACTTCTGGGAAAGGTTTTTGTGCAGCTGGAGGAAAAGGCGCTGACCAGTAACCATTATTTCATCTGACAGCTGAAGCGAGGCTTTCTGCTTTCTGCCTGGAAGACTAAGATCAGCATAATTTTCTGCCTATAGGGAGAAAATTTAACTGAGAAAAGCCTTGCGGGAACAGTGAAGATCTGAGATGGTCAAGAGACTTCTGTCAAGAAAACAGTGATCCCAGACTCTTTTGTGGTTCTCCCAAGCAATTTCATCCTTTCCCCCATCTGTACATATTCTTGCCATCTCTGCCTGTAATTTGTACCTGAAAAAAAACAGACATTAAAAAAAATGCAAAAATGACATTTTAGTTCTTCCATCCTCTTCAGCCTAAAAATATTTTTTGAAAGGCTAACTTCTGGGGAGAGGCAAGGGAGGGGCTTGATGTTGCTTCTGTCCAACATCAAGGCCTCTTCTTCACCTGCAAGTTAGGTGTTCAGGGCTGTTTAGTCACACCTTCCTCTTGTCGAATGCAAAACTTCAGGGACTTTGCTGTGGTCCTGTAAACATGTGACAGGGCAATCCTCATCCTAGACAAAGACAAGCTGCAGGCTGGGTACCAATCCAGCATCTGTGTGCACATTTAGACATTGCAGGAGAGGCAAAAGAAAGGACCAGAAGCCTCCCCAAGGTAACAGAACAAGAGCAAACAAGAAAAGCAACACTTAAATTTTGCTAGTGAGTGACTGTGTGTCATGTCATAGGCTCATTGATTCAGCAATAATAAAGTCAGCAGAGAACACTGTGACTACTTAGTCTGAGGTCTGCTGTAGAATGGGTCATAGGACAGCCTTCATGTAATTTCAGTTTGAACTAGAGTGTATTTCTGAGGGAAAAAAACCTTCTAGATGGTATTTAATTAAGTTTGAGAAAAGCCTGATCTCCACAAGTTGTTCCAGTGGTGAATTACTCTGACTGCTTTTCTTCCAGATCATTAATGCAAATGTTAAAAATGTAGCACCAAGAATATATCATTGCAAAATTATGTTTTCTCAAGGAATATTTTGTCTTTTTTTTTCTTTTAAGATCCAACACTTAGGTGGCTTTTAATCCATGTAAGCTGCGCTTTGTTGTGGTTTCTTTACCAGAACAACCTGTATAGAAGCTGCTTCTTAGCTGGTGTGTTTCACACTAGTTCTTTCTCCAGTTTTCTCTAGCCACCCACCAAAGGATTAAATGCACTGTATAGTTTTGCAGCTTCATCCCTTTCAGCTAGACTTCGACTTGCTAAACTGAATCCTCTGACTGCTTGTGCCTATGCTAAGTCTTTGCTTCCCAGCACTACAAGGTATCTTCACATACTGTGGCACAGCCTAGAGTCAAATTCTTGGATTTAGATTTGGAGTCCAGAATAAGTAAGGCAGGGAAGTGTTACTGTTTGGGAAGATGTTCAGGACAAGGGAATTCAGACAGTGAAATTATCTTAAAGATTCTGTAGCATATGTTTTATTGAAGATAAGCCAGCTCTCTCTCTCTCCTGTATTCAGATAGGAGTTAAAATATAAGACAAATTCAGGATTGAAGCCTGAATGCAATATAAGAACCAATGCAATATACATCCTCTATCGGTTAATAAAAGGACATTACTTAGATTCCTGCTCTCTTAATTAGATACAGACTGTATTACTTGAATCTTTCCTCGATGCGTGGGCCATCAGGTCTGACTGATAGGGAATCCAAGACAGCAGGTACTTACCTGTAAGAGGTAAAGAAAGGTGCGGACTTACATTCTGTATATTTTCAAGATGTGATACTGTTTTGTATGGTTGCCTTCACCTTGGTCACAGAAGTTCCCACTGCAGCCTTGCTAAAGGCTGCTGCCCTGACAGATCTAACAGCACAGCTTTTTGTGGGAGTTTGCTTAGAGTCCCACTGAAGGAGACTTGGTTAGCAAAATTTGCTATTTAAGCTGGCACCCACCATTTTCACGAAACAGGTTAGCAAGGAAGGATCAGTGATAAACATTACTGCTCCTAAGGTGCAGAATCAGTCGCTCTGAGGAGGCCGTCCCTGCCAGCAAGGTCACAACAGTGCAGAGCAAGCCAGGGGTTGTAATGCTGCTGAAACAGAGGAGATGTAACTTGAAGAAGACAAATGATGTGGAGAGTAGCCCTCATACTTAGCTGTCTTAGCTTTTTAATTCTGTTCTCAACCACTTCTGATAACTCTTCTGGTGTTTCAAAATCTTCCTAAAAAAAGCATCAGGGTGCTCACAGGCTGCAAATTTTTGTGCGTCCTTTGAAGTCAGTGACACTTAGTACAAATTACATCACTATTTCTATTCTAGGATTATTGGATTTGACATTAGTCTAAATGGGTGTGGTTCTGATGATGACTTTATTCTTGAAGAGCTACCCCAGTGAATTAAATTGTTTATACTGAATTGTTTTGAATACATATTCATTTTTTTAAAAAATTATATTTAATCCTAATATAAATTTTGACTAAATACAGTGGAAAAAAAAGCCCCATGCAGAGTTTCAGCCTGGAGCAAATTCTGCAAGTAAGATTTTAGGTGCTTTGGAAGCACATTTAAAATGGAAATGCTGATGTATTATATAAAAAAAAGATGTTGCTAAAATATTGGGAAGAATCTCTTTGCTTCTCTTGTCATCCTATTGATGTTGAATATAAAAGCAATGTTTTGAATATTGCTGCAGCTGTGCTGCATTTAAGCAGAATTTTGCATTAAGAACAGAATTTTTGATCTAAAGAAGTCCCGGAGTGCTGTTTTATTTATCTGTAGAATGAAGTTCAGTCTTCCTGCTTTTTTATCCCTTCTTTTATCAGAAAGAAACAATGCTGCTCAGCACTTCTGTGACACTTTTAATTTCAAAAGGTTTTGCTTGCATAACCTAATGAAACTTTAGAAAACGTGAGGCAGGGGACCAAATAATCTATTTTGCTGGTGTGGAGTCAGAGGAAATTCAGAGTTACTTCATTTCAGATCCTTTGCATTTGTGTTGATTAGAGCAGAACCTGGGTTGGAGTTAGTCATTTTGTTTCTGCATTGAAAGATCTGGCTTGTTTTGCTTCCTGAGATATTTCAATAGATATTTGAATATTGCTGGGAACTTCATTCAGGCATCAAAATGTTTCAATATTTTCCAGCGTGAGTGAAGTCATATGCCCTACTGACAGGACAGAAATGTTCCCAGTGGTGTATTTTCCAGGATTTCGTCCAGTCTGGTGTTAAATGTCAATGTAATTTCTATTTTTTCCTCATTTCTCTTAGGAAACTCAGCTTACTATGCATTCCACATGGAATTTTTCTTTCACAGTATTCAACCTACATTTTTCTTTCCTTGCTCACATCCTTTTACTTCTCCAATATACATTTCTACTATCTTAGGACTTTAACTTTGGCTTCACAAAGTAAAATAAGGCAGTTTTCATATTCCATCATTTCAAAGAAGTGAGGCATAGAACTTGAGAGCAGCCAGTGTATGGACTCCATGCAGTGAGCAGTTCGGAAGGAGTGTGGTGTAACTAACAAACACAGGATGTATTCGTACGCCCAAAACTCCAACCACGGCCACTTGCCTTGCGGTGGCCATCATGTGGGCTGGCTTCCCACTCAAGGATTTCCTTTGGTTCTGTGGAACACCTTTGTTGACTTCAGTGATGTTAAGCTTTTTATATTGCACAAGTGCGAGGTCCTAAGTGGCATTCAGACCATATGAAGATGGCCTTAAGTCACAGAGAACCAAGAAAGGATCCTGTCCTTGTTTTTGGGATGACTCCCACCACAAGACATCACAGGTCAGAGGGGCAATATTGCGTTTGACAGATCCCTTCTAGTAGCTGTCCTATATCTTCTCAGGCATGAAAAATTGGGCATGGTCACTGCACCCTGACAATGCTGGTGATAAGGCTGATTCACCAGGCTTGATTAGATCTCCTTTACATTGTTTGTTCCACTGTCAGTCCCCTGATGTCACAGGTACATCTGAGAACAGAGGCAGACTTTTTCCCCCCTCCAGAATGGCTCTTCCTTAGAGCCCGACCTGTTGAAATCAACAGCAGTATTCCTTAATGGAACCCAGGGGAAGGGAGGATCTGGAGCTCAGCACTGTTGCTACTTATTGTGACTAGAGGGATTTGGAGGAGTTTGCTGCTCTGTGGCAGGGCAGAGACCTTAATGGGATGCCAGATTCTACCTAATTCCCCAGGTATGGAATATTAACTGCATGAGGACTAACACCTTAGAACAAAAGTCTTTGTTGAGAGGACTGCTGCACCCTCAGCTGAGTCCACATTTTCTTGCATAAGCCTGATAAGCCCCAATCTTTCATGAGGACTGACCACTTTGAATTGATTTGCAGGTACAGTTCTTTACTAGGCTAACAGACTTTTATGTAAGCTTGGCAGTAGTTTGTAGGAATATGAAGAAAAATTATAATGAAGAAACACCTAAACAATTACTTATTAGAATTCATTGTTATTTTATCTTGTAGCAGAATCTAAAGAGCTTCAGAGAGTATTAAGCAGAAAATACAGAATTCTGATAAACACTAGATGAATTCTATAGTAACGTAAAGATTTGACCCTTTCTTTTCCAATCTGACAGTCCAGTTGTCTTGCATTTTTTCCCAATAAAGATGCCTTTGTAATATAAATTGGTATTGTTATTTTGAGAAGAATAGTTTTCTAATAAATGCAAAGGGATGTGGAGTTGGAGAAAGTATTGAGATAAAGGCATGAATGGTCAATCTGGAATAAGAGAAGCTGCTTCTGAAATACAGCACCCTGTGAAAGGATATGAAACCTGCTAACACAGTGGTGTATAAGAAATGGCCTTACAACTTCTGCGGAGTGCACTCCCTGACTTCTTCACAAGTTCAGGTTTTTGTCTAAGCCTGCAGCTAAATTAAAGCCTATTTATGAATACTTTTTTTTTTATTTTTAATTGAGGACAAACTTGATATTCGGAGCATTACAAGTCATTCAGATCAGGCACAGTACAGCTGAATGCCAGTTACTGGGAAGGGTTACTAGGATGTACTATAAAGTGCTTTGTTTGGGGAATTTATAGAAACCAGGGTAGACTGATGTTGAGGGACCTTCGGGAGCGTATGCGTGAGAGAAAATTTGCTTCAAATTTTGCTCTGACTCAGCCCAGGTGCTGCTACATGACTATGAGCTTTGAATGTCGTTTGGAGATTAGTACAATCTGTCTGGCAAATTTGTACAAACATTCCCAGGTGTACCGTGTTGCTTCTGTTATGGTTGTTGGTGTTATAATAGAGGAAACTCTTGAAATCCATTGTGATATGGAAAAAGGCAGAGGCAGTTGCTGCTCCAAAGAAGTCCTAACTGAAACAAAGTCAGATGGGGAAATTGAGGGAGATTTGGGTTTATTTCATTTCTAATATGATAAGAACTGATGCTGACTCATTTCTTGTGTGCTTTGTAAAGGAGTAAGTAAAAGGAGACCTCTAAATTTTGGCTTAGTAACAAATGACAAACGTATTACTTTCAGGGCTAAAGTTCAGATGACCTCTATTTCCCTAAAAGCTCCTTTACTTCAAATGCATCTTCAGAAAGGTATGAGCAGAGGAGAGAGTAGTCAGAGGCAGGGAGGGAGGGAAGCAGGGGAAGTGGGAATGGAGAGGGCTGTGAGAGGAGAGGAACTTCACTTCCTTGTAAAGTCCATTTGCCATACCTGCAGACAGATGTATTCTTTGGTACTGCTGACTTGCAGAGGGTATTTCAGATGTGGTATGGGTTATGCACAGGAAAATAGGAAACATAAGGCTTCTGTGCTATAGAGTGTTTTAGATTTCAAGGAATTCTGTTAGTTTTCAAGTTCTTTTTCTGGCAGTAAAAACATGATGAATGGCACTAAATACTGGCATAAAACTCTTTACAGCCAACACAAGCCCCGAAACCATTACAGGCACATTCTGCAAAATCAACAGGTAAAAGTCAGGACATTTTTATGAGAAATCCTTTTATAAGAAACACAATGGCTGGTTTTGGAGAGCTTTGTTCAGTACTGGAAATCTCCTCTCTTGCTAGAAACTTTTTCTCCAGAAA
The DNA here is from genome assembly GCF_000691975.1 of Corvus brachyrhynchos. NCBI lineage: Eukaryota > Metazoa > Chordata > Aves > Passeriformes > Corvidae > Corvus > Corvus brachyrhynchos. The sequence goes on from NW_008237436.1 coordinate 714,253, forward strand.
GTATTCCAGCTTTCCTAGCAGACCATTAAAAGGAGAATCTGGCTATTTGGGCCAGGTTACAAGTTCAAGCAGGTTGCAGTGTTGAAACTCATCAGTGAGGCAAAGATGCAGACCCTGAGCCACGCTGGGTGGCCCAGAGCCAAGACTACTGATAACCCCCTAAACAGCTGAAGAAATTAATGTACTGAAGCTGTTTCCAACAAAGATGGGCTGCACAGCATTTTTGTCCCATGTCCTTAACCAGAGTTTGAGGGATTACTCCCCAAATGAATGCAAGCAGTTCTGTTTGGGAGATCAGGCTTTTCTTAGCACAGTTTCAAAATATGCTGTTATAATAATTAAGGAGTAAAATGATTCCTTTACAGGCTGCAGTGGAGTGATGCTCTGGCAACTGTTCTCCATGTGAGCACTGTTGAACAGGGTCCTTGTCCTATGCTGGCATTATCTTCTATTTCCTATTCTCCCCTATTGACTTCAGTTCATTGCCCAGGCTGTGGAAGGGGCCACCATGGCTGAAGATAGTTTATGCTGAGCCATTAACAACTCTGATTAGCTTGTTCCTCTTTTCCATAACAATTTGCAATAAAAACTGTCAGGAAAGAACTGTGCGAGGGTTGGGACAAGCCTTACACTGGAGGCGGCAAATTCCATTTCATGCCACTAAGCCGGAGATCCGGTGCTGAGAACACAGGAAGCCGGGAAGATAAATACTGTAACTTTTCATCTCATGCATAAGAATTGCAGTCTGTTTTGATCTAGTGATAGAAAAAAGTAATTCTGCTTATCTCATCTAACATAGTGGCTACTCTGATTACAAGCTTCTCTGCTTGGCACTTTTTAAAATTCAATTTGGCTGCCTATGCCCTTGGCACACAGTGGGTTTCATTAAATTTCACAGCAGTTAGTTTTCATTCCCTCTGTGACACCTTTTTATCAACATTTGACTCTAGTGTAATTTCAAGCAATTGTGCTTTTTTTTTCGAAGTGCTTGTACCATAAGAATTTGGCAGAGCAGGTGGGGGAAGACGATTCAGACACTGCTGCAAATCTCTGTAGAAAAGTAATATATGAGAAGCCAGGTCAGCCTGCAAGTGTTTTTCACATATAATGACAGCAAAAAGGAGCTCCTTCCCTTTCTGTATCATTGAAGATTGTCGAAAGTGCAGTTTAAGAGCTTGCTGTAAGACGCAAATTTTATTTCCCTCAAGCTAATCACAGCTTCATTTTTAAAGCAGACCTAGTGGACTGCTGCTGGATTGACAGCCCAAGGTTGTTAGACAAGCCTGCAACCCAGACTGCTTAGGAAGTCTGTGAATTTTCTTTTCAAAAACAGATGAGGAGGTTGGTTTGGTAGGAAAGTGTTTGTGTGTATGAGCATGGGAACACAGAGAGCAAATGCAGTTGTTTTCCTTTTAGTGTTGCATGCTCAGTCTTTGGTAGGTGGGGTGAGGCAAGATGAGCACCCCAGCACAGGCCTGGCATCTCTTGTTCTCATTACTGGTACCTTCTCCTCAGTGCAGAGAAACATATTCTCTAGATGGATACTGGGCAAATTTGTACAACTGTAAGTGGTTTTGCCAAAGTATAAGTGGTTTTCGGGTGCGCTCTAAAAGGTCTTTATTTGCAGAGTGCCAGCCCTTCTGCAATGCTAGCCCTTTTTCATTCTGCCAAACTGAACTTCCAAAAATAATGTGTTATGGTTTCTCAGTAAAATTTTAAAAAGTACCTAATTAAAAATTAATTCAAAGTGAAGCTTAACAGTTCTTAAAAGTGAGCTCCGCATTCTGAGGTAACTCAGAGACCGACAGATCTGTGCCTCACTGCCAAGACCACGGCAGCCAAGCTTGAGAGACCATAAATTATTTTCGGAATGAGGCTTCCAATTGAAATTTTTCCTTATGCCCTTTAGAAGGTGTTAGTTCTTGTCCTTTCAGTTTTCCTAAAAGAATGTCTTTCTGTTCTCTACCCTAAGGTCTCCCTCGTGCCCTTGTAGGCAGAGTTTCCAAATGTATACAGTCTTGAGCATCCTGAAACAATTTAGGTTTTTCTTTAACACCTCAGGAAAGCTGGAGATTATGGACAGTTCCCCACCTTCTTTGCAGGAGAGACCTTTGTGCTCTGTTGTTCCTGGTGGGAGAAAATCCGCTGGGAATTTTCCTCAAGGCACCCCCCTTCCTTGGAAGTCCCCACGTGATGGGGACTGGTCAATCCCATGCATACACTGGCACAACCTCTTTTTGGTGGATAGGCTGGCTGTAGTTTACATCTCAGTGAGCATCTTAAGTTCCCTGAGGAGGAGGAGGCTTAGCTGCGCCAAGAAAGCAGAGGGGTCTTTCTAGCAGTGACTCCAAGCATCCACCGTGTCTCTGAAGGGCAGCGGCTGCAGCAAGAGCTGTGTGCTCCAGGTGCCACTTCCGAACGTGGAGCCAGGTACCCAGCCCGTGCAAATTGTCACAGTGCCACTGAAATCAGCCCTGACTTAGATCTGGCTGGAAAACATGGCCATACCCTTTCTTCTGGGAATGGTCTTTCCAGAGCACAATTTTCAGTGCATGAACCTCTGGCTATGGACTGAAAGCTCTTTTTGTTTTTTCCAGGTTGGCTGAGTACATTGATTGGCTGGTTTGTGGATGAAGGCATAGCTCATAGTTTCTGTGAGCTTTTTTTCCTACTAAGCTGAATATAAGAATACAGGTTATTCTCTAGCTTAGCATGAGGGCTTGAAGTACAGGATCTTGGTGTTTCCAGCATGAAATGCTCCAGCGTAAGTAGGAGACCTAATACAGTGTAGCAGACTGTTCAGCAATAAAATTGCTCTGGGGGAAGTTTCTTCCTCTTTCACAAAATTAATGAGTATTTTATATCCTGAAGTCTGGAGATTCCTATAAATTTTATACCTAGCATAATGGTAGAGGTTTAAACCACAGAAATCACATTATGATTATGATCTAATTATGCAGAGATCCAAGACACAGGATTTTAGATCCCTGTACAGGCCATTCACTTAAGAGGTGGAGTCAATGATCCCTGTGGGTGCCTTCCAACTCAGAATATTCTGTGATTCTGGGAATTTTTTTTTTTTTTGGACATCAATATTTAGACAGAATTTTTTTACCAATGTGGCCAGTGGCAGCTCTGAAAAAGTAAATAATCAAAATATTATTTGAGAATGCAAGTTAATGTATATCTTAGAAGAGTTATGTCTTTATATTTTTTATCTTAGAAGACTCTAATAAAAGGCCACATCCTTTTGTTTCAAGATGATGTATTTCGTTATCAGTACTGATGAACACCTGACTGTGGGCCTGGAGAGAAACAAGACTGCTAATGCCATGTGGATCCTGACAGATGCCTCTGAGTATTTATAGGCCTTGATATATATGCAATCTATGGATATTTCAAAACTGATTAACATTTCTGAACCTGAGTTAAAGTCATACTTGGCATTTCAATAGTGTCAAGGCAAAATTAATCAGAGCTCAAAAGATATGCAGTCTTACTGACGTGCTAGTGACAGTGAAAATATAAACCACTGAAAAATATCCTGCTATGCAAAACTGGCTTACTGCCAGGGACAGACTGAGGTGGTGTGCAGTAGTGTAGCTGGCATTTAGTGACTAAGGTACCAGCTTAAATGACTCAGGGCTCTGCAAAGTTATATGTCCTGTAATAAGTCACTGCAAATCTTCTTACTTGGGAAATATTAACATAATAAATATACAAACTAATCTCTTAAAACAGTTCAGATAAGCAGCATTTTTAAATGTACCCAGTCAAGTGTTTTTCAGTCAATGAAGCTCAGCAAGCAAATGCTTTCATCTCAGTGGCTCTCTTGAGAATGGTCAAAATTTATACCTGGTTGTGATTTTAGGCTGTGTGACTGTCTCTCTTTGTAGTAAAAATAAGAGAGCAGAATGATTTTTTTTCCCATTAGTTTTGTTTATTTTTGTTTTAAATAGGTCAGCAATAATCTTTACAAATTTCAAAAGACCTTAATTCAGCCTCCGTGAAAGCTGTTAGGATCCAGTTTGAAAAGCATCAGATCAAATAGCATGCCTTTTCAGAAATCATGCTTTTTGTTTATTTTATTATTTCCCTAAATGAGGGATTAGCAGTAGTTTTGCTTTAATAGCACCTGGTATTTGTAGGAAGATATGATGGACTCTGTGTCTGTAGATGGGTGTCTCTGTTTCCCAGCCAAAGGATGGTGTAGCCCATCAGTCTACAGTGAAGCTGGCCATCATTTTTAGGTGGAGAGGAAGCATGAGCTAATTGTTTAATCAGTTTTGAAACTGCAAATCTTTTGCTGTACTTTTGTTCTGGAAGAAAACACCCAGTGAACAGGGCAAAAGTAAATAATACAGAGGATCTACACAGAATCAGCTGCAACTGCAAACAATAAAGCCAAAGATAGAGAAGACCTAGGAGGAGGTGAAGTTTGGGGTGAAAAGGGGTTGGACTTTATTAGTTTCCCGCCCCCTAACTTTTTATATTTTTCTGCTTGCTTGTTGTGAATATTGTCTTAATTTAGATTTTGGCAAGAGTATAACAGCCTCCACTACTTCCACTTACCTCTGAATTCAGTACATGGTGACCTGTGTACTGATCCATTGACACAGTGACCTGCATTTGATCTTACATCTGGAAACCATTCATGTCTCTTGCATGAAATCTCTTTGATTCCTCTTCTCATTTCTCCCCTCTCCTCCCAGGACACTCTTTGAAGTACTTTATGCTGTATCCAGCAAGCATTCCTTAGTCATCATGCTAGTGGTTGTTCCCATTTAAATCCAGACCACTTATATTGTCTTTAAAATATCAGAGATTTTTCTTAACCTCCAAAGACATAAGGACAATGGAGAGTCTTCTGTCTTGCAAACAGATGGTGAGAGGGGCTGCTTCCAGACTGGGAATGTAAGTCCACTTTGAAAATAGGCTGGGGTTGCTGTAAACCAAAGGGAATGGTAGTGTGGTTTTCAGAGATCTTGAACAGTGGATAAATGGGAACGGGAAGCAACGGTTGCCACAGGACTCTGGTTTCAGCGGTTTTGAATGTGAATTCACAGGTTGACATCAGATTTTTCATTGCAGCCTGTCTTCAAGTACTCACAAGTTAAACTGAGAAGACAGGTGCATCTCTAATGAAGCTAATCAGTCTGTGAGATGGATGAGATGGGCTAAACAGGATGGCAAAATAGGAAAGATTTGAGGGAGATTAAGACTGCATAATTTTTTTTTCCTTCATTATTTGAGTACACAGTTTGATGTCATCTCTGGCAAAGCTGATTGACAGAATTCTATACTGTAAGTTATAAAAGTATCTTTCTGGAAAATTTTTGTCTTCACAGTGCCTCAGCACAGATGCAAGTGATACTTTCCCTTTTACAGATAGGAGGCTAGAAACTTTTTGAAACTTGAATTTAAAGAAGTGTTGAATAGAGGCCTTCCAAGTCTGGGGTTCAAGTGTAGCCACTGACCCAGCTGTCATGTGCCTCTTCCTTACAGTAGGTTATGACTACAGGATTATCTGCCTGGCATTCTTGAGACAGATGGGAATACATACTGTGTGCAGCCCAAGCTGATGGGTGACTGTGCAGTGTTGGTCACAATCTAACACACACTGTTTCTCAAGGCAAGTTACCCTGCTGAGCTCTTTGCTGCCATAATTAAATGGCTTTGTGTAGTCCGGCTGTGCAGAAGGCATGTCCTAACTGAAAGACACAGCTAATTTTCTTCCCTTTGTGAAGCTTTTCTTGCAATAATGAATACTATCGCATGGTTCAAAAGAGGTCATAGCTTCTTTCATGGACAAAGATTATATATGCTTGTTTAGATGACTGGTTTTCAACCTTCTGGCTGGTTGACTTCCTAGATTGCTGAAAAGCACGGCTGAGCTTGCTGTGCTTAGTTACCTTTTGTGACTGATGAAACAAGAGTGTGTTTCTATGATCTTGGGTCACACCCACTGAAAGACCATTTTAGAAAATGTAATATTTTCCACTGATATATTTGTAGGTTAGAGCTTTTTTGTTATGTGTGACATTTGTTAAGGACATTTTATTTTCTCTGTGTACAAAGAACATAGTCCTGTAAACCTCTGGACAGAAAACCAGTAAGGCATGCAAGCAAGGAATAGATCTGCCACACAGATCAGAAAGGAGATTGTGGATCAAGGATCTCATAGGGCCACTATGTGGTCATCTTATGTATCTGTAAAATATGCAATACCTGCACTTTTATTCTGTTACGCAGATACGTATTTAGAGGGTTAAGGCAATGTGGATTAGATATTCTTTCAAAAGTGTTGTTTGGATATTTTGTCCCACTTTCTAACTGGATCTTTCCCAGGAGCAGTTAATGGCACTGCAGACTACTTGGCACTGAACAAACAATACTTTGCAGCAGGCTACACAATGTCATATTTACAAAGAAACATTTAAGACCAGCGGTGGGCTGAACGGGGTTTTTAGGTTGGCACTGCACTTACTTCAAATCCTCATGTTCTTAACTGTTCTTTAGATATAGCTGTGTTAGGGGAACGCAGCTGCAAAACATTTCACAAAAGCTCCCCATGTACACACTGTCTTCCTGCATTTTAACCTTCAGGCTGCAGGAGTCTGACAAGTTTTTCTTTCTTTTCTATTTTCTGGTTCCAGAAGGGATGCTCAGCTGGGTACCTCAGCCGAGAGTGAACAGTCTTATTGATATATGCTCCCGTATCTCACTGTGAATGCAAAGAGAAACAGATTTTCTCCCTTTCATCTTTTAGGGGGCAGTAGGAAAGCACAGGTGCCCAGAGCCAGGCTGGCAGCCCCTGCCCCTTGCACGAGTTTATTGTGTGAAGAGCATGGCAGCGCAATCGATTGTCGTGGCTTGGTGTCTGCACCTGGGGCACCTGGTGGGGAACCAGAGCGCTTGGAAGTTGATGGAAAATTTACTGTTTGTAGGAGTGGGACCTTGATACACTGAGCAGCACAGTGACTTGGGGTCTATGTCTGATAGCTGAAGAAGGACCAAGGCATCGATACACCTCACTGCAAAAACTCCAGGAAATCCTGTATAGCTGGGCCTGCCAGGCAAGATCTAGCACAGCTAAAGCGACCCTTTGGCATGTCCCCGTGATTAGATCTCTATGGAGTTGTGGCTGTAAAGAACAGGGACAGCTCCTTTATGTTCTGTGAAATAAAAAAAAGTGCCAAACAACACGGTTTTGTGATAATGTGATTGCAAGATTAATTGGCACATGCGTTAGCAAAAGACACAGAGAATATTTGCATTTGCCTGTAGGAAGAGTGAGTCAGAATGACTTTGTACCTGTTTTCTATTATGTGTGTGTCACACATATTTAATATTTTTAGTTTAATACTTCACTTCATTGTTTTCTTGATTATTTTAATTTTCTGAACTACCTCAGTGTGAAAACATCACAGAAGATGCTGATACTTTTTATTTATCTAAGATGCTTAAATTATACTTCTGAAGTTACTTACCCAGCATTTTATTTATCTTGCAGTCATAATTATTTAGTGCCTCCTCCATCTGCTTTTATTTAATTATGTCTGTATAGACAGCAGCCACAAAGATAAGCCTCTTCAGGTTGATCTGTGGCACAGAGAGCCTTCTGTACACTGTAATGAGTCTGCTTGACACCTGGCAATTAAACAGAATAGACTTTTTTTTTGCTATTCAGGAGAGTTGGCATGATATCAGGCCTGCAGTGATGACTTGATTCTCACATGTGGGGCAGACTCTCCCTGGCAGTATGAAAAGGACAGGTGAAATAAATCAGAGAGTTGCCAGCTGCTTTAAACAACCCTGTTCAGCTTCATAACCCGGTCTTGTCGAATTTCTGGAATTTGATGCATTTTTGTGCGAATGTCTTCTTCAGCCTTTTCAACTGTTGCCAGAGAGAACCTCCTACTGAAGTTCTTGCTGCTTAAAATTCAAGAATGCTTTCAACTCCCCCTCTAAAGCAGGGTTTGCTACAGAATAAAGACATTCCTTATCATGCTACTTATTTAATATATCCTTTTTGATGCTGTAGAGAGTGGTGGAGAGACTGGAGTCTGCGTATGCCTGTTGGCTAAAATTACACTCTTACACACCTTTTTATTGCTAGGACAATGACACTGATTTCTGTGGGATTTCTCCAGGTTCACTCCTCATCTAACCAAAATCCAGATATGCACCTGCCTGTCTTCTGGGTGCACAGGCACAACCCCAGTTCCCTTTACAAATAAATGATTTTGACCAGAGTGGGCTATTTTTCTTTAGCCTTGAGTGTATCTTAACTCTTCATGGATATGACTTGGATCTACACTTGCTAAGCTCAATGACAATAAAATGTTAAATTAAGAGTTTATTGACAATTTTATCACTGAAAATATCTGTAGTGTATGTTCACAAAGGTAATAGTTTGCATTTCCTTTTATTATACCTATCTTTCTGTGAGCAGTGTCCTTTAAATTAGTATTGTGACTTTGAGCAACTAACCTTTTCCAAAAGTGTGTTTGTCATTTAAAGAAGCAGACATTGTCATTAATTTAACAGTAGGATAAAATCTGTTTATTTCGATCAAAACATTGGAAAAACTCCTTGAACTTAACCTTAAAGCAGTGATGAGCCAGCCTTATTTCTCAGTGGTTTCTAATATGACTTGGATCTGCTCTGCCTTAATCCTCATCATGCCACTCAGTTACCCACTGTGAAATAAAAAAGGCAGCTCTCAGAGGGAAAGATCGCAAAAATTGCTTTCAAACTTGCTTTTTTAAAATAATTTGTAAGAAATTATAACTTTTTTTGAAATGCTTTTTTAAGGCTCCTTCCTTTTTGGTCACAATTTTCTGGTGTTTTTATTAGCAAACCAATGCTGCCTCACTCATCCCAGTAATAAGAGTATTTCAGCCCAGATTCATAGCTACAAATACACACTGCCCACTACTCATGGACCTTGTGCAACTACCTGGATGCATGAGGGGAGAGCAGTGGATGTTGTCTACCTTGATTTTAGCAAGGTTTTTGACAATGTCTCTCACAACATCCTCATAGGCAAACTCAGAATCTGTGGACTGGATGACTGGACAGTGAGGTGGATTCTAAATGGCAGATCCCTGAGGCTCATGATCTGGGGCACAGGATCTCGTTGGAGGCCTGTCACTTTTGATGTCCCCCCAGGTTCAATTCTGGGCCCAGTATTGTTTCACTTACTCGTCAATAACTTGGTGAATGCATAGATGCCTTCTCAGCAAGTCTGCTGACACAAAGCCTGGAGGAGTGGCCCTTCAGAAGGACCTTGACAGATTGGAGAGATGGGCAAAGAACTGTCTGGAGCCCAGCAAAGGCAAATGAAGGGTCCTACACCTGGGGAGGAATAACCCCATGCACCAGGGCAGGCTGGTGGCCGACCTGCTGGAAAGCAGCTCTGCAGAGAAGGACCTGGGGATCCTGGTGGACAGCAGGCTGTCCATGAGCAGCATGTCCTTGTGGCCAAGAAGGTCAATTGGATCTTGGGGTACATTAGGAAGAGCATTGGCAGCAGGTCGAAGGAGGTGATCCTGCCGCTCTGCTCAGCCCTGCTGAGGCCACATCTGGAGTGCTGTGTCCAGTTCTGGGCTCCTCAGCACAAGAGAGACAGGGAGCTCCTGGAGCAGGTCCAGTTAAGGGTGACAGAGATGATTAAGGGACCAAAGCATCTCTCCTATGAGGAAAGCCAGAGGCAGCAGGGCCTGTTCAGCCTTGAGAAGAGACAGCTGAGAGGGGACCTCATCAATGTATATAAGAATCTGAAGGAAAGATGTCAAGAGGATGGAGCCAGGATCTTCTCAGTGGTGCCAAGCAATGGGACAAGAGGCAACAGGCAGAAACTGATGCACAGGAAGCTCCACCTGAACATGAAGAAGAACTTCTTTACTTTGCTGGTGCCTGAGCACTAGAACAGATTATCCAGAGGGGTTGTGGAGTCTCCCTCACTGGAGATATTCAAGAACTGCCTGGACACAATTCAGTACAATTTGCTCTAGAACAACCCTTCTTGAGCACGGAGGTTGGACCAGATGACCCACTGTGGTCCCTTCCAACCTCACCAATTCTGTGATTCTTTGAGACGAAGGGAGCTGTTGGAAAGCAGTTGAAGCCTGGGTACTCCAATAACACCATGTTGGCCAGCCTGGAACTTTGGGTTTTCTGCTGTTTCTTCTCAGTCTTTCCCAAAGTGGTTAAAGACTGGTTCTCTTTGACATAATTCCTATCCCTTTCCTTGCACTGATCAGCAGTGTCACTCACTGGTTTTGTACCTGTGTGCTTCAGATTATAATGTATGTTTTATTATTTTCTGTCTTCTTCAAGAGGTAAGCTCCTTGGGCCATGCCTGTGCTTCCTAGTACACTTTGGAAAAATATTATGGGCATCTGGTTCTCGTGTTCTTTTCTTTTTCAAGCCATTTATTGCTTGAAAGACCAGTGCAATAAATAGCAAGCTGAATAGTCAGATGGGAAATTATTGAAAACTTGTACCTTCTGTCCCGATCAGCTTGAGCCGACATAACCAGATGCCAGGGGGACATCCTGGTCTCCCAACCTCACATCCTGATCCTGCTGCCCACCAGTTTTCCACAACCGTGCCACATCAGGAACTGCTCTGCGTGAAAATTGACTTGGAAAAAAAAGAGTTATTTTTAGCTGGATCAATTCCCCTGTTTGATTCCCAGCATGGCCACATAAATGTTTGCGCTGGCACAGTTGAAAGGATGCAGTGGGAGTGGGAATGAGCAGTCACAGATCTGAGGAGGAGGAGGAAGCCAGGAACTGTATGCATCACCAAAAAAGTGGCTGTGCACTTGGAGTCTTAAGGCCTGACCCTCAGGTCAGGCCTTAAGTGGGAGTATCTGTGGAGTCCTAAAAGGGCTAGTATGTAACAATATATATAAGTGAAGGTGATGATGAATGTGGAAAGTGAACATTTTCAGCTGCAACACTTCAGAAGCAGTGGTTGGAGTTACAGAGCAAGAAGTTTTAACAGAACCTTGCTGAACCTGTGGGGGCGTTTTTTTTTCATGATCATCACAGAAACAGCAGGGCTGTCTCTCATAGCTAGATTTTCCTAACTGCACACTGCCAAGTGAAAAGTACCTGCGATAAACAAGGTTGGGTGCTTAATTGCTTAGAAAGGAAATAACTTCTATTACAATATATTTTTTCAATGGCAGCTTTTAGGTTCCCTACCCTGTAGCCTCTGTGACCAAATCCTTAGTCACAGCTCCAGGCTGCAGAACATTGTCATTATTCGGTGGTTAATGCAGAGATTTCAGTAATCCTCGGGGGG
>NW_008237436.1:725597-735560 GCF_000691975.1 Corvus brachyrhynchos
TCCTGCTGATGAGATTTCCTAAGCCAGAGTTCATGCACTGTATATTTAATGAGCACAGGTGAAACAATTTTATTGTTTCTTTCCAGGGTTGTATGAACCTTGTATTCAGGAGTTCTTGTCAGTGGGATTCCTGTACCCAACATTTAAACAGTACTGTCTGGAGGGAAGAAGATAGATCTGAAATTTAAAGTCATGGATATTTCTAATGCAGTTTTTCAGGATTAATTTTGCATGTAATCACAATACAGTTTGTCTTTCCCAGCAAGACCTAATGCCATAATACATCACTGAGCTTTTCTCTGAGAGCTGATTGTTACTTAATGCCTGCAACCAGGTTGTGAAAATTTGAGGCTTTTTCTCTGCAAAGTATACTCTCATAAAAATGGCATTTTTCAGAGCTGCTTCAGCTGAAGTGGTTTTGTTATTATGCTTGGGTGCTTTATGATGCTGTTAGCATCCTCCTTACATACTACACCAAAATGATGCATTATGTCATGTTAGTAGCTTCACTATTTAATCTGCTTTGCATTTATTGTCTTGTATTTTAAACTTAAGACATGGTCTTCTAAATGTAACCATCTTCTCTTTGTGGGCGTAAAACCCACAAAGAACATGTTCACTGTGGATTGCAATATCTAACATTTTTTGTTTACAAAAGGGAGAATGGCAGGGGTGTCTATGTTCCCAGGGACTTTGATCCTCTGGAATCTTTCTGTTTGCAAATAATGGAGCAGGAAGTGTCAGCAGCTCCAGAAATCTTACCAAGCTACAAAGAATTGCATTTGTTTCCCAGAGTGAGTGGAATCCATGCAGTATGTTATTAAGCACCACCAATTAAGACGACTGTTCTAAGTGTCTGCAAACATAAGACCTCCTTCCAGAGACCCAGTGGATTTCAAATCTCTCCCTTAAAATGCCTTGCAGTGTTATTTCTTTACATGTCTCTTATTTAGTCTGCTGTATATTTGCTTGCTTGAAGTCCAGTCTGATGTCTGACACTGGCAAGTAACTATGTAATTTTCAGAAGAATAAAAATATCAAAGCCACAATACCAAAATGACAGCTGAAGTTCAGTGTGCTCTATTTTAGCCTTCTCCTCCCATTTCTGATTTGCAATGGGCTGCTGGAGTTAGCTTCTACCGCATGGCTGCCCATTGTGAAGCTGGTGCCCACAATCACTTGCTTTTTCTATGGAACCAGCGGGGCACAAGGGGAATTTCATGATCTCGGTGACAGTGATAACAATGCAGAGTCAGATCCTGACATTCAGGAAAGCTGGTGTTGAAACTTGGCAGTCAAACAAAAGGAGCCCAGTTTTAAACCTTTGTGATAAATTATCCTAATACTTAGAATTAAATGTGGAGTTGTTTTTGACACGTGCATGGTCTCTCACATTGGAGTGGGTCTTTCTGAAATATTCTATTTCAGAATAGTTATCCGATATTTATGTATCCCGTACTTCAACAAGGGTTGCACAAGCAGTTTTAAATGCTTCATGGTAATGTCTTAAAGCATGCCATAAACATAGCAGAGCAGCTTCTTTACAGGCAATGATATTCCAAAAATAGTATCTCACTACTCTGAAAGGCTGTTCCAGACCCTCGGTCCTTTAGTGGCTAGAAGTCTTCTCCTAATCTTCAGAATGAGTTTATGTATTCTTAGTACGTACTTATTTGCTCTTGGGCCAGTGTTGAACCTTAGGTTAAATAACTGTTTTCCCCCTCTGCTCTGAGCTGCTCTGATGTATTTATATAAACAGCAATTTCAGCTCAGGCTTAACTTCCATTGTTTAGTGCTGTTCTTTTTTTTTTTTTTAATCATGGGGAGTTTTACCTCCTCTTTTAAGATACAGTTTGCAGTTGTTTGTCTCACTCTGTTAGTCCTTGACACAATCTTGCACAAGTTTGTTACTCCTGTTTTTAATTTTTGCCTCCCTCAGTTTTTCAGGTGAATGGTTTCAGTCATTGGTTGAGGTGCTCTATTTTCAGTGAAGGGAGATAGGCCTCGCCAGTAGGAGCTTGATCCCACCTGTCTTACATCCCATCTATATTAAGAGAGAATGTGTAGTTTGGAGGTGGCTCTGGTCAGTGTGGAGAGAGCCTGGACAATTAGCTCATATAAGATGCTTCAGTTTTAGCTGGTTGAAGTTCGGTGAGATGAATCCTGCCGCCTCTGGACAGCCTTATTTGGTAACAGTCAGTCTCTTGTAAGACCAGGGGATGATCTATGAGTACACCCATGTCACATATGGATATGATTCTCCTCCTCCAAGCTGGCTTTGTAGGGCATGAAAACACCTTGCAGTCTTTTTAAGAATCAGTTCAATGACACCATGGCATAATGCTTTATCATCTGTTATGCTCCACTGCACTGAGTACATCCCATCGGACAACTCTGGAAGGAGGTGGTTGCCTGCTATCCATGTGGAAGGTCTGTTCCTCTGATTGATTATCCTTCTGCATTTCACACTTCAGGTCATCCCTGCATAAGAGAGCTCTGCCTGATGAATGCTAATATTGGCACTACAGGTTGTGCCTTACTTAACATCAGGCTCACATTACTAATTTTCTTACTTTGGTTTCAAGATCTTCACTGGATGACCCCATTTCTGTGTATTTAAACGATGTGAGACTGTGAATTTGCTCTCTTGGATAGAAATATGTCCACTAATAAGGCCTGGCAATTAATTGTGAAACTTTGCACAACAAATCCTTCAGCACATGTGTGGCATGTAAACCCCATATTCTGTATTCAGTAGACCTTTTTCTGGGTCTCACTCCATAGACAGAAAATTATGCCATAAATGAAAGAACGTACTTGAAAAAAAGACTCAAGTGTGATGCCTTGCCAATGTAGTTTGTTAATGCCTGAACAAGTGTAGTTGAGTTTCAATTATTTATGATAATATCTTCTAGTCTGCCAATAAAATAGTGTAATAGGTTTCTTAAAAGTAATGAATTCCTAGAAATATGAGATTTTGTTACTAACATAAATTAAAACTCTGCTGAGAAGTGGGATGAGTTCCCTTGGGTGTAAAGAGGTTGTTGAGTTCTTTAAATGTGTGGATTAGCAAAATGAGAATTAATGAGCTGTTATTATTTATAGAAGCAACATCTGATCAGTCTTTCCTCATAATTCATACCTCCCAAAACCTGGATTTACTTTGCTTTTCCTCAGCTAAAGGCTTTAGACTCAGTAATATTTCTTCTACAGAACCAACATTTGGCAGTATTTTAAACAGGTTCTCCATTTTATGCTAGAATAATTATGCCTGATTTATGTTCTATCTGTTCTGCATACAATGGGTCAAGTCCCTACTTAAAATTCGTGTAGCCCCATTCATGTGAATGAGTCTTTTAACAGTTCAGAGGTACAACAAGGCAGCTGAGGAGATGCCTGAGACTGTGACTCAGACCAGAGACTTCCTTTGTGATCCTGACCAAATCTCTCAGGGTGCATTTATCTGCCAGCAGACAAGACAGCTGCATACCTGGTCTGTCTCTACACTCAGAGAACAGAACAGTTCATCAATTGGAGGTTATTATTTTTACCCTAAATAGTTGTCCTATATGATGGAGGCTTTATTTTTTGTCTATGCTCCAGTATTTGGTGCTCCTGCTTCATGGTGCTCTTTCCTGACTTGCCTGAGAACCACCCTACTTTGGTGGGTATTCCCCACTGAGAGTTACTTCTCAAGTCTTAGAGCTGTTTTTAAATGCATTTTTTGTGTAAGTATATTTGATTCTATTTGGCTTATGGTAACTCCTAGCACAGCTGCAATTGTATCTCATCTGTATTTCTGTATCTGTAGTGCTTATCTGTACTGCTATTCCTACATAAAGGAGCAATGCCAGTGAGCTTGGCACCAGGAAGAAGTGGAAGGTGGTACACTATGACATACAATTTCATATGCTATGTCTGTCTGCATGTCAGCAGCATCAGTGCTATCCCAGCACCTCTGGCTATGTTTTGTACTCTCTGAGACATTGAACTATCTGAATCACTAAGAACCACCACTTAAGAGTCCTCCTTTAGTACTGATTTGTAAGCTTTAGCTTCTGTGATTATTTCTGGTCCATAATCTCATTACCTAAACACTCCTATATTGAACAGTCTGAGTCACTTATCATGCTGTAAACTAATTTATTCCAGTCTCTTCTGAATGTGTTTGTTTTTGTCTTCTGATGGATGGAAATACCTCTGTGCTTTCTGCCTCTTGCTGCTGGCATCCCATCTATTTCTGCCACTTCCCCAGACCGGCTGGTACTCTCACAGAGAGCTGCTGTTTCCTTTAGTGAAAGCTCCCCTGATTTCTCTGCTGCATTTTCTGGCTTATTCCTAATTCTGCTTTTGCTGTCCTTTTAATTTTGTCTTTAGTGTTAAGTATATTTTTTTGCTGTATCCTCAAAATGGTATTTAGTGGTTTCCCTGATGGTTTTGTTCTCTGTTTGTATGCCATATTACAATAACCCTAACTCAGACATGTAGGTGTCTTTTCTTATTATTACCATTATTATGTCTGCCACATTCATTACCAACTGGCAGCCACAAGCTTTACATACTAAATGGTTTTCCCCTCGAATACCCTTTACTTCTCCTCTCAAGTTTATTTTCTTCTCAGTGTATGGGACAAATTACGTGTATAACTACAATAATGACAATGGGAACTAGGGGTGTAAATCTCCCTTGTGCTGAAAGGAGAATGGGCCTCCATGTTTCTTGTCATCTAAGATGCATCCTGGTGGGCTTTCTCAGTGCTTCTCCTTTGGGGTTTTGCCCCCCTCTCCCTCTGGCACAGAATATGCAGCTTGTGGGGAAAAATGTGGCACAAGTCATGGTAAATTAAACAGATATCAAAATCCCTAGCGAAGAATGGGCAAGGTGCAGTGGAGAAGTAAAGAAAACAGACAGGCACTAAGGAGGAAGAATGCAAGCTGTGCCTTGAATAATTAGATGAAACATAAATAAAACAGTGACACGATTTGTTTCCCCACTTACCTCATGAATAATGACGGCAGTCCTGACTCTTCCTTACCGGAAGGGAAACATCAAGTTCAGTGATGTTACTCCTGATTTGCAGTGATGAAAGTGAAAAAAAATTGGCTTTATTTTGAGAGATGATCTTGAGGGAGTTCTTGGAGAACAATGAAGCTACTGGACTGACTAAAGTCTCCTGTTACAGCCTTCTATATATTAGGGCAGAACCACACTTTGCCTTCATAATAAATTAGTATTTATCCTGGAAAAAATATATATATTATGGTACCAATGTGTCTTATGAGTGAGATGGGAGACTGAACCATGACAGAAAGGAAACTGCAAGAGAGTTAATTTATTTGGCATGGTAAAGGAGGCTATTCTGTGAGGTATACCAGATTATAATATAAGAAATAGTGTCATGTGACAACTTTACTGGAGTGCTTTAACATATTCAACAAAGCAACCTAACTGGAACACAAAACCTTCCCACATTGAAGGATATCTTGAAGGGGTTTTGTATGTGTTTTTCTTCAGAGGTCACAAACAAAGCACTGAATGTTGCTTTTTGCACGTAATGGAAGGCACTAAATTGTCCCATTGGTTTCAGTAGAATGAGATGGCTTTTCGTGCAGACACCACTGTTATTATTCTTTATTAATTTGCTTGGCATCCAAACAGGCACTTTGCAGACAGACACAGTAAGGTTTTTTACCCTGAGGAGCATAAGAGTGTAATTCATCCTAGCAGTGATTTTAACAGGACATTTCAGGCACTGAAAATTACATCTTGTTTTTAGAATCAGATGTAGAGGAGAGGTATGGGCCAGTTCTGCAAAGTTGTGGCATCTGCCCCACAAAGCCCACTTTTTGCCTCCCCTGTCAGCATCTTTCTTACTCTTTGGTCTGTTGACCCTTTGCATTTGGGCTTTGACATGTAGGAAGGGAGAAGTCCTGGAGGTGTACAGCTGGGCACTCCAAATGTCCCTCTAGGAAATAGACAGGAGTCACCAGCTCATGGTGGATCTGTTTCCTCCTGGTGCTTGGCTTGACTGAGATGTAGCTGCTGTGTAGGTTGTGTACTCACAGATGATCTCCATGCTCAGCAGAAGATCGGAGAAAGCCCCTAATGCCACGTCTGGACAGCAGAACACTTAATTTCTTAAATATTTTCAGTGTTTTTCATTGACACCTAGTGGACTATTACTGTCATGCATGAATTATTTTTAATAGTCCCATGGTTCTGGTTTTTATTTATTCAAGACAAATTCAGTTGTGGAATAAGCAAGTGCACCTCCAAGGCAAACTTTAGGGTCAAATATGAAGTCAGGCTCTAAAGATAACGCATTTGGCAAGAGGATGGGTACTGGTATGTGAGAAGAGGGCATGACAGAGCTTTTAAACCCTTTTTTGGGTTTGTTATAATTCTCTTCGTGCCTGTGCTTGTAGTTATATGTCTATGCAAAGATTCATCCATTTAAGTGGATGGAGGCTTGAGCCTAGAAAGGACTGTTTATGAGTCAATGGCAGTCCACAGGTGATGCACCATTAATATTTTACTTGATTGAAACAATTTTGAACACTGAACTAGAGAAATTAAGACTTTACTCAATCTGAAACTAGTTTACCTGGCTTTTTTTTTTTTTAGTTGAAATTCTTCTAATTGAAAACGTAACATTACAATCGACATTAAAATTACAATAATCATAATAATGATACCCAAATTTTATGTAGCATTTGTATTTCTTATTAGTGGTAGTTAGCAGCTATGATGATAATGTGTGAAATAATTTCCATGGGCTCATGTGTTTGTTATGAAAATATAAGTTCAACCCATAGTCTTTAGTGAACACTTTGTTATGAAGAATCTTTATAAAAAAATGGCCACTTGGGAAGCAATTACTAATAATTACAGAATCCTTCATCACTGCTTTTGATCTTTTGCATGCATGGATCTAAACCCCTAATATTCATGTTGCTGACAGTACAGCACAGTTCAACAATAGCTTTGATGCCAGTAGGAACAAAAGGGCTTTTTAAAAATATTCAATTCAGCAATTACTGTCACAGCTCTACTCCTTAAGTGCAACTGTGTGTGTTCCTTGCAGTTAATGAATTCATATTACCTTCTAGAATTCACAGTCCTATTTCCAGCACTTTTAGTTTTTAGGTGAAATGTATCAATAGTGATATCCATCATCACTAGGTGTTTGCTCTGTGGGCGGACGGGACTCTGTGTGCAATGTGCACAATTACTTTTGAACCATAGACAAGATAATAGTCAGGCCATTTCATGCCTTAGGCAAGGGACATCTGCCAAGCATATATTGTACTCTATCAATAGGTCTTCAATCTTTTGCATCCCATGAAATTAATTTTTCCCGGGGCTATAGATAATTTGTCTAATGAAAGTATGGCTATTTCACAAACAACTGACAGAATAATTCTGAAAGCTTGTATTATAGAAAATACTTGTCTTCTTTTTAAATGTGAGAAGCTGATTTGTTCAGTGTGAATAGTTTCATTTTCTTGGGAATTATGAAAATAAAACATAGGATGTGACAAACACAGATTATTGTGCTAAGGCAAAGGTATTTAGAATAGGTCTGGAATGCAAAATGTATCTGTAAAGTATATGGAATATATCTCTATATGACTCATGTCACGTGTATCTCATATAAATCATGTAATGTGAAATACAGCCAACATCATTCACTCATTTGTGAACAACAACCCATTGTTTTTTGTCACTTTAGACTGTGCAGTCTTTGGGACAAGGGACCATTCCACCATTTGGCATCTCAGCAGCATCTCAGCGCACGCCTGTCTGTGTTAGAGGTTGCTGCTGGCTGATGCCCAGCTGCTGGCAGGTCTCCAGGACCATGGAGAAGGGCTGCACTGGAGACACGAGCCCTTGCCCCATGAGGCAGAAGATGTGCGGTGCTGTGTCCTGTGACTGGGATTCACCAAAACCTGGGCTGTGACTTGTGCATGTGCCATCTAGCAAGGCTTCTCTGAATGTGGAGCTGGGTTTGATCCCTTCTCCTTTGCAGGAATTTGGTGCTGAGGCCTTCTTCCATCTTAAAGTTCAGCTGTACCTCTCTGGGAGATGTCTGGGCAAAATAACAGTCTCTTCCTGGCTGTGGGGCCAAGAAATAGGAGAGAAGCTAGGACTAGGACTGGAAAATTCTACATAGGTAGGCTATGCTGAAGAACTGCAAAATCCTGGATATGGAGATGGTAGATAAGGGCTAAACATTCACTGTTTCATCCTGGGCAAGGATAAATGTCCCTCAGATGGACTACTTGGGAGACAAGTTCAAAACTACCAGAAGAAGGCAGTTCTCTGTATAACAGGCAAGGAACCCATGGGTCTCCCTGCTCTAGGATGTTATGAATGCAAAAGTTCAAGCAGAGACTGAAAGAGAGATTTACAAAGGATCATTAAGCAGGTGAAGCACATGAGGTTTAGAAAACCGGCTCAGTTGAAAAGAGTCAGAAGCTGAGATAGTGCGTGGGGAAGTGTTGTAAATGTTCACTCATTTCTTAATTTTCAATGGATATGGCTTATGGCGCTGCTGGAGGCTGGAACTGGGCTAGGCAGACCCTTTGTTTGAACCAAACACATCCTCATGTAAACCACAGAGCTGGGGTAGAAGGCAGCAATTGTGATCAACCCCTGGACAAAGGCAGGCATCTCATAATGCCTGTCCTGGAAGAATGACAGTATTGGAAATCAGTTGAAGTCATGCATGTCTGGGGCCTTCGGGAACTGGCCCTGAGATCTGTCTGGCTTGGCAGTTGTTTCTTATCCTTTTAAAGCCTTTTAGTCATTTATTTCCAGAGGATTTTGAATGCCTGCTATGGCAGCTGGAAGTTTGCCACTGTTGTTCTTCATCTGTATCTCTGGGGATTTGCTGGATGTTTTGGTTGAGTCAATTCCACTTTAAATATGCTTGAAATTTTAAATGGTGATGCCAGCAGCAGATTCAGTCAGCAACAACATAAACAAATAGTTCTACTTCATCTCTGTTCAGACTCTCGTGCCACAATTCCCAGCGTGCTTCAAGAGCATGAAGTGGCTGTGGAGTTTCAATGACCTCGCTTATCTCCTTCTGTCAACTTAAACATGAAAAAACTCCTTAATAAATCATGTAATTACAAGTTACACAGAGATAGGAGTCTGAAACTTGCAATATTAGGGTTCTGCCTGTAATTTGCTTCCCTTGAAGCCAAAAAATTACGCCTCATGTGCCCCCTGCTCCCCCACCTTGCTTTTTGCATTCGAACCCTTGATGACTTTGCAGAGGACTTGTGGGCTTCCTTCTACACTAATCAGTGCAGGTTTTCAGTCTCAAATGAATCAGCTTTTTATCACATAGTGTTTCCACTGCTGGGCTGACCACTTTGCTTCTCTTTGGAAAATACTTGGAGAAAAGCTGGGATACTCAAAAGCCTGCCTATATTCACAACTGAATCAGTTGGTTTAACAAAAGAGATTTTATCTTCCTGAATACTTTGTCTTTTTGATATCCTTCAATGGTCTCTATTATAGCAGAACTATGTTGAGAAATGGCCAGTGTGGCAGGAAAGCTATCAATGGTTTATTAAAAAACACTTACATTAACTATTTTGATTGCAAAATAAGTTCCTATTTTTAAGAACTTTCCTTCATTTGTAAAGTAATTTTCAGTGACCTTTTCAGTAAAATATAGATATCTACATTTTACATTTTCCTTTTTGTACAGAATACTGATAGATAGTCTTGTCTAAGAAAATAATTTGAGGTAATAATATATCTGTGAGCAGACACGTCTAGGAGCAAAGCTGTTTACAGATAAGGCAATACCTTCATACTTCTTGTTTTTATTTAAGATGTATATTTTAGACCTGACCCTCTGTGCTTTTCAGAAGAGAGGTCTAACTTTGCAGAGAGACAAGGCCACATCCTGACTTGGTGGAGTATGGCTGGGACCAGGTCCCGCCA
>NW_008237436.1:735753-793108 GCF_000691975.1 Corvus brachyrhynchos
CCAGGCCCGCCACAGGACCTGCAAGGCAACACAAAGTCAGTGCAGCCCTGAGTGAGACCCATGGTACAGAACAGCCTGGTGAGAGGCTTCCTGGCCTGTGAAGATCTGAGACCTCCTTTGCCTTCTTCATCCTATTAATATGCTAGTATGTGATATCTGACTGCTTTTGCCGCGCTCATCACCATACTCAGTGCCTACAGGAATTACACTTGCCTTTTTTTCCCCCCACGAACTCAGCAAAGAGTAGATTAATGGCACTTTCTGTTCCTCCTACTTTTCCTCCTACTCACTCATTTGCTTCGGGCAGCAATAAACTCAGCAATTACCACCGCCAGCTTCCAAACAACGGATTTGGCCAAGAAAGGCACTCTTCAAACCTGCACTCTGCTGCTCAGCCCATAGTCAGAACAAAGTCTGCACCTCCCAGCAGTGGGCAAGGCAAATGTGCTAAAACAGAGGCTTGCAAACACTCTCCCCTTCCTCCCTTGCCAAAGGTAATTACTGAACTGGTTTGCAAACCCAGCTGAGGGTGAGGAACTCTTTTCCTTGATGTGTTTAAAAAAAGAGCTTTGCCTTCCTTTGCATGGGACAGCACCTCCAGATGAATCATTTTGAAGCAAAAATCTTGGTAAAAGTTGACAAGAAGTGAGAACAGGGGGATGGAGAGTCACTTGGTGGGGACCACTACCTTCTCACACAGGGGGCCCTGTATTTTACATTGCATTGAGGGTATTTCATCCCCAGGCTCAGATTTTAGAGTGTCACTCTTGGTAACATTTCATTAGCTACAGTGGGGGGAATGCTGCAAGGAGTGACACATTAGAGTAAGCCAAAGCTTTTTAATTTGCCTATGTGAGTAAATTAGGGACTTCACTGGCTTACATTTTATTACGAGAGACAAACTCTTTGAATAGTTATTACCTTTCTCAGCTAATTTCAGAAGACAACAAAATTGAGGTCTCTTATTGCAGACCTCAACAAAGTCTGCTGGATCTCACCATTAGGGGCAAAAGGATCTGCAATGGCCACCAGCCCTTATTCCTTTTTCAAAGCTGGGGAAAACTGAGTTGTCCTTTCACAGTAAATTACATGTCAGCTTAGAACCTACCAAGATTTACAAGGCCAGACTCTGGCCTCGGTTGGCTTCAATGCAGCAGCACTTAACATACATCGAAGGACAGAGAGCACAGGTCACCTTTCAATAAGCCCCCTTCCCTGTCTGTTGACAGGCAGTGTTTTGGATTTAAAATGAAGTTGCAAAGCCAGAGTGGAGACTTTAATGAACATCCCTTCTTTTTTTTTGTTTCCCTTAATCAGAAACAACACCAATAAATGTCACTCACACTAAAAATTTATATTTCTGCCTCCTGGATAGGAACTTGTGAGACCCTTTGCTTTTATAGTCACTTCGGCATCTGAGTCATATTTTGAGTTTCTCAACCAGCAGGTCTGTTCATTTACTAAGGCTTTTTCTGAAGGACTAATTTGGGGAGTCCCTGTTGGTACTCATTTATAGAGGTTGCCCTGTGGACTGTATTTCCTTTGTGTCTGCAAAAGTGCTTCAGGACAGATGAGAGATGTGCCTTCTGCAGTTTAAAAAAAATTAAATAAAATAGTATTGTCAATTGAGAAAGTCAGTGAGGACTTTGACCTTTAGAATAAGCACTGCCAGAAATAAAATAAAGTGCCAGGGTGTTGTAAGAATTAAGTGTATTACTGAGTCTGGTGGGAAGGAATCCAGCATCCTAAATGGAGGGCACTGGAGTCTCCTCTTGATTGCAAAGGACACTGCAATGCAAATCATGAGTGATGTTTCGGACTATTCTCTTCCCCTCTTCCCAATCCAGGGGTCTCTGTGCGCTCACTTAATCAAAGAAGGAGTTTGCATCCCAGAGATGCACAGCGACCCAAACAGCCAAGCCAAGTCTGTGAACCCACAGACTTCTGAACAGCTGAAATCTGCTGTTGAACAATAGGAGGAGAGAAAATCCTAAGGAATATAATATTTGATGAATGTAAGACATTGCTTGTTAAGGCAACCGTCTGTCGGCTGGCAGGGGGAGGGAAGCAGAATAATAATTGGAAAAGGAGTATATCAGGACAGTTTTTCTGTCTTAATATTTCCCTCCTGCTTCTCAGAAGACTTTGAAGGTGGTGCAGTGCCTCTGTTCCATTCCTTGTATAGACAGGATGAAGGATTTGTTATTTTAAGAGCGTGGACTTTGTCAACCCCTGTCTAACTCCACATTATACATGGCGAGGAACAGCTATCTTTCTCTGTGTTTATACCAAGCCATGAAATGCAACATTGGCTGATGTATGCTGCCTAGCCATCCTAAGGCCGATAGCTGATGTTCCAAGAATACACGAAGAACAAAATAGGATATAAATCCTTTCCTCTAAAACAAATGTAAGAGGTAATGTAACTCTTCCGTAGGAAGGGAATTTTCATTTCACCCATGTGTGACAGAAGGTCTGTTAAGTAACCAACACGCTTAGAGCTTTAGAAAGGAGTGTAACAAGGTCTCTGTGGACAATTATATTATACTTTAAACACATGAATTACCAGCAGAATAGGAAGGAGAATATATCTGAGGCCAAATGTCTCCATAAACCATTGTAATAATAAGGAGGCTGATCCTCCATGTCTCTCATTTGGACTTTCTGCAGCTGCCCATTCTGCATTGCAATGCTCATTATAAGCAGAAAAGTGGTTCTGAATTTTACTTTTAAACCACCAGCAACCGTTTTGCTGTAAAGCTGAGCCATTTATATTTTCTAAGCCTGTCCTCACAGATATCAGAACAATAAGGTGAAGAATAAAAAGAGCAATTGCCATGACTCTTCTTTGAGAGGGGTGAGTATTAACAACCCATTTGCCCAGGGGCTCAGTCACAATTGGACTAAGGGGCTCAGTGGCTGGGTAGTCCTCTGATTTGCACAAGGCCACGTGGCAAAGACAGAGGCAGAGGCAAGGGCTGAGATCAGGAGTTTGTGGCTCTCCAGGCAGACCTCCTTCCACCCTGACCTTGAAAATTCAGAAGTCCAAATCCCTCTCCTCATATGCATTATTTAATAAAGAAGAACCTTTTCTTAAATATTCAAGAAGCCAGACACCTTGCATTTCTTCCCTCTATTCTACTGTCTTTGTGATTCTCGCTCAAGAGCTAAGCCCATTTAAATTTCCTATAATGATGCATATTGTAAAAGTTTATTACAACAGAATTTAATGGCTGGGAAGCAGAAGTCTGCTGGCTGAAACATTATTTCAAAGGTAACCTTTCGATAGAAAATTCTGCAGACATGGTAAATTTAATCCGACACAAATGTTCAACTCTTCACAGTGTATTTCTCATATCTCTCTGAGGTGGGGAGAAAACAGGCTTGATTTCCCTCTTGCCTTGTATAATTATTTATACTTCTGAAAAGTGGATATAAAGTTCTTCGGAATCCCAGTGGCAGGATTTTCGATGCAATTTCTGGAGAAGCTGAGAAGTGCAGAAGGGATCAAGCAACAGAGAACTAGGGGGTAAAAATCTCCATTCTGTTGCCTTAACACAGGTGTTTAGCATCATTTGAGATGCCCTAAGGAACCTTACGTGGCCTCCAGCTGCCACTCCAGAATTGCATGGATTTCCCACAGATCTTATGTCACACATACCAAGCCTGTGCAGACAATCTGAGATACCCTAGGGAATTTTGGGTGGCACCAAATGCTTATGTTTAGGCAGTTGACTCAAACTGTAATTAACTGGACTGTCTGATTCTTAGTGACTTCACTGAGATGAGAGAAATTTGAAGTTTGTTATAGGCGGTCTGATTATAGCCTTTAGTTCTTGCTCAGAGGAAAACCAAGTGACTTCCATCACATAGGCTAACCCATTTAGTAGCACTTTGGGCATCTTTTGGATCTTGCTGAATTAGGTGTGAGCCCAGAGAAGGAGAAGAACACAGACTCAAGTGAGATCTTCAAAAACCTACTGTAGACTTCCTTGCCTTGCCTTTGCCAGTTGTATGGGACACAAGCCCAAGAGTTGGAGAAAGGATTTCCTGGAAATCAGGATTTCTTTCTTTTCTAATCAGCTTGTGGGTGCTTGTGATTTAATCTTTTTATAGCTCTGTACCTCACCATCCTTTCCCAATAGCTGGGGGTCATGACACTGACATCCCTTCTCATGAGCTTTGACAGGTTATGGAAAAGACTGGGTGATATCTGATTTTTGGAAAAACTGAAGAGACAGTTTGTTATCTATACTGGATATTTAATGGAAAAACTACATCCTGTGTGTACTTTCCCAGCTTTGGGATTGTGCTATGGATGCACAATCTTTGCCTCTAGGAAGGAAATACTGCATTCTGTTACTCTAAGAAACAAATTGTGGGATCTGACTTGAAGTAAAACCAGAAAAGAAGCACTGAAATTCTCTGAAGTATGATTGTTATTGATCCCCATCACATTCTCATAATTCTTGATCTAGCATATATAATAATCAGAAATTTATCTAGTGAAGTCCTTGCCCACTTTGAACAAGTATTTAATTTTCTCTGTTGCTTTTACTGTGGTTCAGTCCTTTACTACTTATGTCTTCTCCTAATTATCTAGGAAACTTCTTGTGTTTCTTCTATTACTCAGAAATTCTTCCACTGAGAATTTTCATGATGTATAGTTCACATCCTGAGCTCCAGGTGACAAATCACCTAGAGAGGGAGCCTAAGACTTCCCATGGCCAAGTGAGTGCCAATTACCTAGTCCTAGAGCAATCAGTTCTTCCATCAAAAAGGACATTGACTTTTCCACCACTGTCAGGAATACTCACTGTATTTATGTAAAGCCAAGCTCAATTTTCACACAGCATTTGACCTTGGCTCCTTATGGCGATGTTTATAATCTTCAATAGGTATGAAGTTAACACTAGGCTGCCTAATATGGTTATACAAAAATTACTCTAAAATTGGGAAGCTATTTTAAGAAATGGAAATACCCTTTTTGAAGGTAATTCAAACCATTTTGTATCATGCCATGAGACTGGTATCAATTTCAGTTCAGTGCAGGGAGATTATTCAAAAATCCCTAGGAAAATACTGTTCTTCTCTATTACATTGCCTAGATGTTTATGGTAATATATTTAGGAGGTGAAGTGAAGCAACACTGTAGGTTTCATTAGTCCAGCTCCCCAGTGGATTTTTGTTTCTGAGTTTAAGACTCAGAAAAAAAAAACCCCTCTGTTTCTGACTAAACAAATTCCCTGTTTAGTCTTTTAAAACCTTTTCAAGCAAAATGTTCTCTGGACTCTTGGTTCTCTTGGTGTGTTGGTCGTAGCTAGCTTCCACAGCTAATTCTCCTTTAAGTGGAAAGAAGGCCATTTCCAGGCTCAAGGGCAGCTCCTACTTAAGTGTTTAATTTGATTGAATGACTTCAATTTCAATGTTGAATTTAATATACTTGTATTAATGTTCTTAATTTCTTCATGTGAGTATGAATCGTGTCCTCATATGGACTTGCCTATATTTGATTCCAGAAAAAGTCTGCACAAAGCCTTGTTCAGACTTAGCAGCATGCATCTTTGTAGCATGAAGGTGAAGGAAGACTGGACCAGGTTAAATAGCAGGAGAGAAAGGGAATGGTAGGGGCATACACCAGTAAAGCAAACACCAGCGTGTACATGGTGTGCATGGGCACGTGTTCTGGGTTTGCATGGCACCCTGCCTCAACTTCCTCGGTGCTGCTTACATCAATAATTGATCTCACCATTGTGATAGGGGCCGTGAAGGATATCTGATGAAGCTTTCCTAGGGGTTAACTCATTTTCCAAAAAGGTATAAAAAGGTATTACTTTGTTACAGAAAAGTCATTATACAAGACTATAGGCAAGGGATTGACAGCCACCTCCTGCAGAGCAGTAATCCTTTGTCTTTAGGATATATAGGCATGCCATTATCATAGCCTCTTGTAACAGGGATGATATTCAGCAACTGAACAGGGCTCAACTGAGCTACTGGAAAGCTTCATTTGATGTGCAAATGAAAGATCCTGTTCAATAGGGTACACATGTCCCAGGTGTGTGTACATGAAACTCCACCTAATTTCTGCCAGAGCCTGCAAATAACGCAGTGTATCAGATAAGGACTGGGATCCCTTGAGGGACTGCTTATCTTAATGTCACTAACAGGAATAAATTGAGTTTTCAGTCTGGAAAAGCTTTTCATTCAAAGTGAACAGCTTTGACATGTGCTGTAGCCCTGATTAGGGAATAAACTCATGAACCAAAGGTTGAAAATTATCATACCTTACCAGGATGAGCAGGAAGAAGCTTTCAGGTATATCCTAAATGCCTGTGTCCCTGAAAAAAAAGATTTTCACAAAAAAATCCAAACGAAATATTTCCTGGTAATCTTTTTGTCACAAAGGTACATTAAAAATATCTTTGTGCTTGCCCAGCATTGTGGAGGAAAGAGAAAGAAGTGAGATCTCATCCCACTGAAAGACACACAATTGTCCTGTATATATCTATTTCTTGCCAAACTGTGAAACTCAGACAAGCTGTTACTGTTTTCAAAGAGGCTTTGTACCTGCCAAAGATCTACTCAGAACGTCCTAAAATTAAGCCAGGGTGACAGATCATGCCTATGTAAAGAGTATAACACTTAAGATGATATGCCTTGAGCTCCAGTACAACATAAACAGGCCTAAGTGAAGTGGCTTAGTACAATGGGAAGAATCAGATTATGCCATTAGTAGGAGCAGCTGCATGTGAAACCCAAATAATTCAGATTATGTAGTCTACTTCTGTTTAAGACAGAGTGGAGACAAGCAACCTTGATTTTAACAGAACTACTTGGAAAAATAAAGGACTACTCTGTCTAAATAGAAGTGAAGAAATATGGTCCTACAATGTGAAACTAAATAAAACCAATCTTTCTCTCCTGAATAGAGGAACTGAAAGAGTCTGTTCTTGAAAACGTCTATTTTTCTGTGCTCAGAGTCTGTGTCAAATCATTTCCTAGTGGTAGGCAGATTAAATTCCAGCTATGTTAAGGGGTACTTAAAAGAGTAGAAACATTTGAAGTGAAATATTTAAAGTTAGATCCAGGAGGGTCAGGACTAATTTGTGAATCATCCAAAGGCCCAAAGGCCCAAAGGCAACCTGCATATAAGTGCTCAATTTTGTGCCTTAGTTTGTCATCATCATAAAAATTGATTCTTCCATGCTGTGTGACTAATATTTATAGGCAAGGCTTACATGGTGGAATGGGGGTTATAATAAAAGCTTTTGTCTGCCCAGGTAAGATAAGGCTCATGCACAAATTTACCGTGCTCTCACTACTCTGTAGTAACTCTCCACAGAGTCTCTTTATTGGTGGGATGTATTGCACATATAAAAGTACATATCTTGCTTAAGCTTACTGGTGTAGACTCACTTGAGAATCAATCTGCATCTAAGAAAACTATTTCACATCAAAGCATTTTCAGACGTGCCCAGTCTAGGTGCTAAGTTTTGCTTATTGGTGGATTATTTTGGGTTTGCATGGGAGTGACTGGAAAGAGATTTTTGGCCAAAGGTTACTTATTATAAAGATAAAATTTTGTCAACCACAAAGATACAGAAGACACAGCCTGAAAATTAGAGAATTAGGTTTCTATAAAAATGTCCAGTGAAACAAAAGGTAAAATATAACGTAATTTGCGATGATTGTGACAGAGAAGAATACAGAAGTAGTAAGAGGGAATAAAAGTGAGACATGAAGGAATTCTGGCCAAACATGGCTTTTATATTATGGATGCAATCACCTTACATAAATAAATGTGGCTTCCTAGGCAGGGGTCAGTCTTCATTCATGCCACCATCACAGAGGTGAGGAAATGATTTCCCTAGGGAAGGCACTGCAAATGACAGCAGAAAAAAACCCGTGAAAAATCATTATAAAATGTGCAAGCACTGCACTGTCTTGCACTATGATTTAACCCATCCCTGTACACTTGACAATAAGTGATGCTGCTTTGAAGTAGTCTTGCTCTCTTTTGTGTTTATGATACAAACCATACCAAAAGCCAGCAGGTATGGTGAGCCAAAGGGATTTTTGTTCAGCCACATCTCATGACTCTGTGGTTAAATGTGAGGATTGTACAGAATCTTGATGCTGCAGGGCTGGCTGCCTTTTATTGCACTAATTTCTTCCTCTTCTTTTTTCCCTCCACCCCTGCTGTGAGCACTAGTGGAAGAGGCAGAAAGCAGGGCAGTGTAGAAAGGTCCCACTGTGCTCCTTCTTCTGGAGACATGTGTTAGCTCTCCAGTGAGTATTCCAGAGCTTGCTGTTTCAAAGTCAGGCTTCTCTGTGGTATGCTGAGTGCTCTTAGCCACTACCCAGGACATGCCTTGAGTCAGCTGGAATGCAAAATATGCTTGTTGGGAGTTGCAAGAAGACTGTGTCAACATTGCAGCATTTATCATTTAGCTCTCCAGTTAATGTTCTTTTGTAGAAATTCTTCAATTCTCTTCTACTATGATTTGGTGCTGATTGCTGGGAAGATAATTATTTGAGTGCTGATGCTCTGTGCTAGGCTGATAGCATATGTCACAAGACACAGATTCAAAGCCTCTTAGATGTGACTCTTTTACTGGACTGCCTGAACCTCTAGAGGATGAAGGTGCTGTGATTTCATGTTCAGGTTTGAAGAGATTTGCTTTCCTCTCTTATTATTCCTGTCTGCTTATTGCCTGTCCTCATAATTCTATCTGGCACTTGATTGAGATGGAAGAAGATGAGCAGCCAGATGTTGCAGTCTCCCTCATGCCTTGAAGGCTATTTAAAACCTCACTCTCATTTTAAGCCCTCCTGCACTCATTTTACACAGCAAAAATTCACCACAGATGGCGTGATGGGAATCTGGTCCCTGAGGTCTTTATGCTGGTGGGGTGACTCAAGAAAGTATGAAGCCCCTGTGACAGCCTTTGTAGATAGAAGGACTTTTGAGTACTTGTTGCCTCTCTCAAGGGTGGGGTTGTCCCCACCAGTGGCCATGCCCACTGGAGAGGTCTCCTGGATAAGCGTTTCCTTACCTTGCCCCTCCTCACCTTTCCCCTGTGTCCAGAGATATGACCTCCTGTGTGGTGGCGTGGGGCTTGGTGAGAAGATGGAGATGCAGTTTTTAGGGGCACAGTTGGGGAGCAGGTCTGCAGAGCTGCCCCTTTAGGGTTGTGTGGTGGTTGGACCCCTGAAAGCTCCACCTTAAAGGATCCTGCCTTAAAAGTGCTGCTATTAACTAGCACTGCCTAGTGTTGAGGTTATGTCTGTACTCTCATAAGCATTATGGCCCCTGTACCCCAGTTTTCAAACGTGCTGGATATGCTCAGGTAACCAATTCATTCTCACAAGTCATGGGACATGTTTTTTCACACTTTTCCAGCCTGTGTTTGCACCTGTCAGAAGATCTGAATTGTGATACAGCATTTGGGAAAATGCTATTTGCAGAGCAGAAGTTATTTACCCAGCACTGGAATACTTTGCTTGACCAAGGCAGTCTTTGATCTTTTGTTCTGGGGCTTTAAGAGTCACACATCCAGTCTCCAGCAGATTGGTAGCCGGAGCCTTTTGAAGGTAATCTCCTTTAAAAGCCAAGTTACTTTGGCTACCTCAAGGTCTGAAGATTTCTCGTTTATAAATTACATGATTTTCTGGGAAGTGGATTCACATTTTAATCTGCATTTGAGCATCCACCTTGCAAATCCATTTAAGCAGCTTGAATTATTTGGCAAGGCAGTGGAACCCCAAAGTGTGAGTTAGCTTTTCCAAGGAAGATTTTTCACTCATGCAAATTTGGGTTTCAAATACTGCCAGCAGAAAAGCAGAACAAAGAAGAAGGAACTCAACCACCTAAACAGGGATTTCTCATTACACCTGGTTGGCTTAGTTTTTCAGATTGTGGATGAACCACCGAATGAATGCACAGAAACACTTCCACACCTGTAGTCACCTATTGTATAATGAATATACCATAATTCATTTAGAAAAATGAAAATACTGGAGGGCCCCAGGCAGCCAATTAAAATTTTTTCTTAAGTTCAGATAATGCCTCAAGATCTATTTTTATACCTGCTGACAAATTAAGTCTACACTTTTTTCCTTCCTGAATATACTTCTTGCACAGTTAAGCACAGAGTAACTTTCCATTGCTTTTCTCTGATGTTTTACTGTTTCATGAATTAAAATACAGCAATTCACAAAGAAATGGACCAACAAGACAGGTAGAGAGGTAGATGCATTATTCTTCTGCAGTCAGATGCCTCATGAATCACTGCCCTTGAAACAATTTTAATTAACTTAATATATTTCCCATCAGGAATTTAAAACAAACAACCATTGCAGAGGGAGTTACTGACTGTGCACCTCTCACAAACAGCAGTATGCATATGGGAGAAGGAAGAGTTTAGAGAAACTGCTTTAAGAAGCGTTGTGTCTCTAGAGCTGCCTCTTTCACAGCTCCCTTTCTACCTCCCGCTCCTGCTTATGCAGCATTACTAATTTACCTTGACAATTGACACTCATCGTGTTTCCAGCAACAAAATCTGTAGTGACACAGTGACTTAGCGTTTCTGTGTGTGCTGGGAGAGCAAAGGGAATTGTGCTGTGTGCTGCTGCCTGACCCTCATTATGTATTGCATCTGTTCTGCCTGGGTGCTGCAAGAAGTGCTAATTCCTCTCTTGCCATCTGCCTGAAATTGTCATAGTCCTCCAAAGCTGCAGACGCATTTTGTGTTGTTCCGTACAATTTATGCATTTAATTAGGGCTCTTATAATCTTTTGGATCCCGTGTCCTGACTCTAAGGTAGAAGGTAATGCAAGAGGGTGTGCAGCCCCTCATGTGCCCTGTGGGTAGCTGGGTGCCAAGTCTTTCTATGTCTCTTGGGTGGGAGGGAGGCTCTGGGTCTGTGCTGTGCACAGCATGGGGTCTTGCTCACAGAGGGTACAGAGGGACAGCACGTGCTGGAGTCCTGAAGCCATCCCATGTCACCTGGCAGCTCAGCAACACCATTAGTCCTGTCCTGCCACCTTTGCACTTTTTTTAATAAACTCAGGGACAGGAACCTGGCCTTTCATCTCTGCTCTGAGAGATTGTCCCAGGGCTTAGGCTCGAGGAAGGGGTAAGAGAAGGAGGAGGAGAAATCCCTATGCTTCAAAATTCAGCTTTAATTACTGCCTGTCCTCTACATGGCTTCCACCCCCATGGCTGGCATGGGCTTCAAACAAGGGCTATGGGTGAAGCCTCCAAAGTTAAATCTACATCGCCAGTAAATGGGAAGCCCTGGTGAGAGCAGCTCCCATGCTGATGGCAGTGGAGGGGTATATGAGCAAGCAGTCCGTCCATCCATCCATCCATCCATCCATCCACCCACCCTTGCTGTCATCACCACTACCTTTGGGAACTCACTGCTTCTAGCCCAGCCTTTCAGTGAAGGCACCATGGAGAAACGGCCAGCAGCAAACAGAGAGTATTTTTATTTTACATCATTTCAGGAGAATCTCCTTCAGCACTGGACACCACTGCAGGGCCAGGTTGTCAGCAGCTCAATGGGACACAGACATGGCACAGGGAGGCCTGATCTGCCTTAGTCTGTCTCAGGAGAAATCCCATTTATCTTCTCTCTAGCCTGCTCTGACACACAGGGTCTGACCTTACCTGGCACCTGTTTATCTTGGCAGCCACCACCAGCGTGGGAGTGCCCCGAGGCCACAGCACCTGGGCAAAGGGTGGGGGAAAGGCAGTGCTGCAGAAAGTGACTAAACCTTTATTTGGACACTCACTCTGACTTGGGAAATCCCTGAGCTACAAACTCTTGTTACAGGATAAGGCTATGTTTTCTGCACAAATATCTCAGTATGTTTTATCTGGAGTCATACTAGCCTGCCAGCATTCTCCTTTGGCCCATCTCACGGGGTCCTGGGATGGATGATCTTCCCATCCTGGCTTGGCTGGGGATAGCAATCTGCTCTGCACCTGGCATTTCCCAGCAAAGCAAATAATAGCTAATGAGCTCATTGCTGACATTAAATATTTCAGAAGGTATTTTTAAAAAACAATTATATTTGTTTATAATTATATATATAAAAAAATTATAGTTCTGTTTGCTTCCAGAGGAAATAAAGCTATGAAAGCAACTGCAGGGACTTCATATAGGGACCTGTGAGGGAATGAATTCGTAGGCTACAAATTTGTAGATGGGTTTTTATTGGTTTTATCAGTTAGGTTACAAATAAGAGCTTTGACATGAGTAAATGCAATCATCCGTGTGTAAAATTAGTGAGAAAATTCTCAAAAATCCAGTAATTGACAAATGCACTAGGTCACATGGGTATGTGTTGAGCGACCTAATTTCAAAAAGATCAACAGACACATGGGCTTATCTGGGTTTTTCCTGATGGGGAATGGATGGGAGGTGTTAGAGTGTGCTCCTCTGAAGGATACAAGGGGAGTGGCTCCCTGCCACCAGGACTGTGTTATTTACTGTCACAGGGACCACTGGGCATGGAGAGAGGCATGGAGATCCCTCTGTGGGACATGCTGGCATGGACACCACCTGGCACAACCCAGCAGAGCTGCTGCCATTACCCCTGCCAAGTTGTCCAGCTGAACATCAGGAGGCTTTCCCCCCTCCCCTCTGGGAATAATTAAGATTTTTCCTGAAGCAGGCCTGGTGAGGAAGTGGGTTTGCCACAGGTCATTTGGAAACATTTGCTAATGACCTCCTTGGTTCCAGTGCTGAATGCTAATTTACATTATGAATTTCACTCGATGGCTGTGCCTTCTGCCAGAAATGCTGACTCAAGATGCCATGAGGTGAAGCCGTTGCAGCTAGCAGAGATATTTAGTAAATCTGCTAAAGGCTGCACTAATCAGGAAAGAAAGGGATAAAAATTCTGATTAGAAGTGACATCATTTTACTTAATGTAATTTTTTTAATGCTTTTAAGGACGGCATCACACTGAAGCTTCACATAGTATCTGCATCCTAAAGCTATGCTGTTAAAAAAACCTTGCATATAATATCCAGATCTAATCTTACCCTGCCAGCCAGCAAGTTTCCAGGAAAAGGAGTGGGGATCTGTAATTTAATAGCATTCAGTACAGCGTGCAACTGATGCCAAGAGAAGAAAATGTAGAATTAGCTGTACTAACTTTGAAGGGCCTGAAACAAAGGGGGAATATGCATGAATAGCTGGAGATTCCTCAGATAATAGTAATGTCATAAATTTAGAATATTATAACATACTTTGTAAAGCTAAGTAATTTCATATTCCAAGTAGAGAGCAAATATAAAGAGCTTTCCTAAAGCTGTAGATTAATGAATTTCAAACAGGAACATCAAAGTAAATCTAACAATAACACTGCCACAAATAAAAAATATGATGGGAAGCAGTTAAAATATAAAGACAAAGGGCCAGTTTTTTCTCTCATTATCCTGGTGTAAATCCAGCGTAACTTCGTAAATCTCCTCTGTGACTCCGGGTCTAGAGATGGGAGTGACAAAGAACAGAATTTGATTCATGCTTACATTAAAAGAGTATAGAGTTATGAAAGAAAAAAGCCTGAGGGTTTTTAGGAGATGAGAGATCTTGAAAGCAGGGAGAGGAATGCTCTGGAGGAAAGGCTCGGAAAGGCAGAGATGTCTTTTGCTACATTGTGGTGTTATCCCAGCTGTAGGTTCCCCATCCACATCCTTGCAAATGCTGTTTACAAAGCACAGGAGGAGTTGCTCCAGAAACCCAGTGGATCAAAAGGGACCTGAAGAGATGGACAACTTATGTGGGGCTTGGAAACACATGGAGTTGGGGGAGATGGAAGGCACCCTTATGAACATGGCTTTGCTCCTAGAGAAGGAAGAGGAGAGACCTCCAAGACAGCTGTCCCCTGGGTCATCTCTGTGCGTGCTGCTGATGCCAGCATGCGGAGCTGGAGGTGGAGGGGGCTCGGGCTGGCTGTGGTGCAAAGCCATGTGGGGCAGCCATGGTGCACAGACCCTCTGACTGGGGCAGCCCCAGGAGTGATGGAACTGCAGCCACATTGGGGGCGAGTGCAGAGACCTCCAGACTGGGTCTTACATGCCAAAGGAAGCAGACAGGGGAGGTCACCTTACCCATCATGACCAAGGCACCTTCTGTTTCCAGTGTCAACCACTTTGAACCAGCTGCAGCTTTGCCCTGAGTTGGCTGAGCGAATGGATGACGTGCCTCTGCTACAGGGCTGATTTGAGGGGAATCCCTGGGTCATATGCCACCACTGCTGCCTCCAAGACTCCTACCTCTCCCCAGGCAGTGAAAGGAAATGAAGGAGGTGGCTTTTGCATCTCCAGAGTCATCAGTAATGCGTGAGACACCTGAACATTTTAGCTGAAATGAATACATATGCACATGCATTCACTTACTGGGGCAACTTAGCAAATGCATTCAGACAGTAAGATACTGAAGCCTGCACACAATGAGCCTAACTAAATATTTTTGCTGGAAGCTGTTCAGTTGTTACCATCAGGGAAAACACGGTTAAGGTTGACATGTCCTCTCCCTTCTGTTAGCTTTATTCTCCCTTCTAGTGTCTCTGCCATAACAAGCATGTATACACATACATAAAAAAGAAGGCTGGGTAATGATGGGACTTGGCATGACATGCTATTTGGGTTCTGCAGCAACCTACTGAAGTGCCACTTGCCAGGTTGCTATTCAACCTGAAGAGATCAGGCAGTCAGTGTATCACATAGCAAAGGATTGCTAAGAAATAGAGAGGACTTGTGTCAAACCAGAGGAAGTATTGATTGAAGCCAGAAGAGGAGTTAGTGCTTCCCTCAGTGTTTCTAATCTGTCTAAATGACCCACACAAAGAAGCCAGCTGCAGACTTCTTACGTTTGCTCTTACCTGTAAGTGAAGAGCAGGCAGCAAAAAAAAATCAAAGGGATGTCAGATGTGCTGTGAAACTGGGTCACTGCACAGCAAATGGAATTTTATGTGAAATTATAAAGAAAATGGTGGG
The DNA here is from genome assembly GCF_000691975.1 of Corvus brachyrhynchos. Lineage (NCBI taxonomy): Eukaryota > Metazoa > Chordata > Aves > Passeriformes > Corvidae > Corvus > Corvus brachyrhynchos. The sequence goes on from NW_008237436.1 coordinate 750,773, forward strand.
TAAAAACATGAAATACATGAAGCTAATGAGAACAGCTCACAAAACAAAGCCTTTGGAGCAGCAGTTGCCTGGTTTACCAAAAGAACTGAACATTTGAGACATCAGTTTCTAGGAAATAAATCAAAACATGAGACGCTGCTAAGATATCTGGCTACAGCAATGGACTCTTCAGTGCAGGAGCATTGTTTTCATCATATGGACTATGGTCAGGGAGCAGGTAAGCAGGATATGGCACCTGCTTGGATTTCCTTGGATTTCCTCATTTTCAGCTGTTCTAGCCAGTCTTCTGAAGGTGAAGAAAACTGAATTTAGTCCTTTTTCTGGTTAGAGCTGCAGAAGCTTATGTCCATTAAGGCAAGGGGAAAGGACCCTGTGAGGCCTTGGGAGAAATCCCATTACAAAGGCAGTGGGGAATTTTAAAACATCCGTTTTAAAAGTTCTGGTAATATCCAGTGTAACATTTTATCGAACAAAGAGCTCCTTGTTAGAAGCTGTCAGCTGCTCCAGGGGACTGGGAGGAGGAAATAGGGCAGATCTGGAGCAGGCGGATTTCCCTGGTACACAGTGGGAGGTTTGGGGATGCTTCATGCACTCCCTGATACGAATAGGCAGCTGCAGGTCAAGAAGTTCTTTGGGATTTGACTGAGGAATGTTGGATGGGAAACTGGGGAAATTAATTTTAAATGGAAAACTGCGAAAACTTATTTTTTCTCCTTCTTATTTCCAGATCATGGCATTTAAGTTCAGGAGTAACTCCAGGACATTTCTTCCAAGTGGGTGGGACACTGAATGCCAAGTTTCAGTAGTAATGGGGCAGATGAGTTGGGAACACACCTGCACATTCCTCTTCTTTAGATGAGTGCCAGAGGACTTCTGGGGTGGGATGTAGTGTTGGGCTAGAGGGTGGTGAGGGTGGTAAAAGTAAGAATGTGTATGACCTAAAATGGCCCCCAGCAGGTAGGGAATGGAAGAAGAGGTGGTGTGTAGTGGGTGTCTTCACCACAAAACTAGGTCTCTATGCACATACAAACAGAGTAAAACATATTTTCAGCTGGCATTCCAAGCTAAAGCCATAGAAGCACACCGGTGTTACTCGGTAAATCATGAGCTGCCTTCTTGGAGGAAATAGAGCGTTAAATAGAAAAGCTAAGTGAACTCTGATGAACCAAATGGCCTAGGCTTGTTCCATCATTTTTTATTAATTGCACCAGGTGGCTCATTTTGTGTCTCTGAGAGTAGATCTAAATGCTCTGCTCTTCCTCCGAATTGTCACTTGGGTTCTGATTGCTGGAAGCCTAAAGTGATGGTGACAAGCTACCCTCCCCATGTGCTCACTGGTAGAGAGGTTTAGAAGGAGAAGAAGGACCACCACACGGATACAGAATATGCAGAAGCTGCCAGAATGATGTACAAATGGAGGCTTGAGGGGACACAGGGTTTACTGCCCCTCAGGAACAGAGTGAGGCTGCTGGGGTGAAAACCAGCTCCTCTGATAAACCACTGTGCCAGAAATTGCTGCTGGCTTTTTCTGTATTGCTTCCTTCTGAGGGCAAGATGGCTTTCAGATAGATTCTTACCCAGGCACAGGGGTAAGTGGGTGGGGGACAGACAGCAAATGCCCTTCTGCAGTAAGCCTGAGCTCAGAAGAAGTCCCTTGTCTTTATTTTAAAAGAGGCTTTTTGGCATCAATTGTAGGTGAACAAGTTCTTCAGCCTTCAGCTTCTTTGTTGCACTTGCCTCAGATGCTGCTGAGCCACCACAGCGATGACAGTTCATCCTTTAGATGGAGGATGTCAGTTGCCAATGCAGAGTATTGATTTCTGTTGATTGCTAATTAGTAGGTGGAACTGTAACTTTGCATGGAGAAATTGAGCTGATTCAGGCAATTGGAAGTGTTACTCAGGCTGGAAATTTCCTAGCTAGCAGTTAGCTGTGAGCTTCTTTGATACAGGCAATTCCCTAGGGAAAACATCTCACCCTCTCTTTGCCTTGGTCTCTGAAGCAGGTTTTCGTGAGACTGGTACCTCACCCTAGCCTAGGGCAGGGAATTCAAAGGAGGGGATCAGCCCTCACATCAGAATATGTAGAAACGACATGACATATTCACATTTTTAAAGCAGCTGCTTCTGATCTGTTGGAAGTTCATCTGCCTTCAGAGTAGTATTTACATGGATAATGCAGTGCACCTCCAAGGGTAGGCAAGCAGACACCTCCCATTCAACCAGATTTTCATGGATATTATATCTGCACCAACAGTTAGCTTTAAATCCCAACTCCTGATCTGTGTGGAGTAATTTCTGACTGGTCTTGAAAATACCTCTTCACCCTTTTCTGGAATAGAACTCAACTGTACCAAAAAAAAAAAAAAAAAAAAAAAAAGGAAAAAAAGAAAAGACTGCTTCATGCAAGATGCAAGCAGGACAAGAAATCCCTCTATATGAGTTCTAAGCAACGGATCTTCTGTCATCCCTTGAGATTTATTCAGCTAAATTCTGATATTTTGATGTCTTTCCTCTGTGCTTTGATATATTTTTCTCCCTGTCAGCAAGTCCCATCTTAAGCAATACAGGGTCTTTGCAATTAACCAGCATTTTGAAGAGTCAGTTTCCCCCCTCCTTCCCTCTCTGCAGTCTCCATCTGGTATTATGCTTGCAAAGTCAGTGGCAACTGGAAAACTAATCCTGTTAACCTCACTGTAGGATTTCTGAATTAACTTTCTCAAAAGGAGAAGAATCTTACTTCTTACTGCATGTTGAGACTTCAGAATTACTCCCTTCCCTTAAGCCATTCTGCTTTCATATCCCACAAATGGATGCTGTATAAAACTTAAGACAGGTATTCATGTTAACAGTGTTAGTCAAAAATCATATTAGGATGTCAGTATGGTCATGTGGGATAAGACTCTAGCTGGATAGTGCTCCACCTGATCAGGATCCACCTTCACCTGCTCTACAAGAACTTTTAAATTGATTATCTGTGCAACCTGATCTAGTGGGAGGTGTCCCTGCCCACGGCAGTGGGGCTTGGGACCAGATGATCTTTAAGGGCCATTCCAACCTCTTAACTTTCTGTGATTCTATGATAACCATCAAATTTTTCTCCTCTTCAACCTGATAACAAAAATGAAGTGTGATCTGGCACCAAACTGATTTTTCAGTTCTCTTCTGAAGGGGTGGACAGCTCAAAAAGGTGTCCTCTGTTTAGTCTAGGGATTTTTCCACACAGCTATGTTCTTCTGTGTCTTGTGTGGAAAGAAATTTAAGTTACACAAGAAAGCTTGTTTGGATTAATTTAGGAATCATATCTATTTTTTATAAAGGACCTTCTTTCAGGTCATTTTGTGGCTTGGTTTACTAAGTTTTAAGGAGGTAAGATGACTTTGCCAAGAGCACACAGGGCCCTAATGTGTCAGCTTTGATGAGCTCTCTGGTCCTGGTGGGTGTAGAGGTGTTATGGATGCTTCAGGCTGTGAAAGAGCAGCTGAGCTGCCTCTCTGTGCTGAGAAGGCAGGGTTGCCTGTAGAAAAACTCTGTCTCAACATGCTGCAGCTTTCTCTTTTGTTTTATTCAAAGGTGAGAAATATTTATGAGTCACATGGCTCATAACATGGCAGATGTATAGCCAAGGGATGCGTGACCTCTTGCTGGTGAGGAGTCCTTGCAGCAAGCATGTTGTTGCTGGACTGATACCTCTGTGTCTGCAGTGTTGTATCTGTGGCAGGAGCAAAGGAATGCAAGCTGGCTTGTAAATAAATTACATCATTTGGATGGTATGAAAGCTGGCTGAAAATGTTTTGTATTCCTTTCCTGGAGGCTCCTAGATGTGCAGGATAGCTGTGCAGGGGCCTAGTTTTTGTTGTAATTGTTGCTGCAGGGCCTTAAGTTTGCTGATAACATATGTTAAGTTTGACTTACAAGGAGATGCACCAAAGGGGGTTGGCAGTGTGAAACTGTTAAGTAAGCCTCCACAGAATTTGGGCTTTTGGGGCATGTAAGTTAACACAGGGAAAACTTGGTTTGACTTTAATGGAAAAATAGCTATGGTGAACAAAGAAAAGCTTGTAATTGGTTCATCAGAAACTTCTGCATTGTGGAGCTTCTTAGGTTTATTTATGTGTTTTGAAATCAAGCGTTTACCAGGTGAGATGGGCTTCTCAGGCAGTGACAGCATTCAGCATTCATGAAGAAGACAGCTTTGCTCTTAAACATCTTCCATACCTAAATACCATTTCTCTCTTATATGAAGTACAAGGGGGGACCTGGATCACCAAATCCAGCCCTCCAATATCACAAGCAGCCATATGGTGTGATGGCACTGGCACCAGTGGAACTTGTTCTCTTACCATTCCTCCAGAGTTCCTGAGCAGCACTGGTTCCTCAGCATGGCACAGGAGGGGAAAGCACCTTCCATGCAGAGAGCTTTCTGGGGCAGGACAGCTGCTCACTGGGACCCAGAGGCATCCCTGCTGCCCTCTCCAGCCCACCTACCCTGACAGGTAGAGCAGGAGTCTGAGGCAGAGCCCTGGAACGTGGCAACCACTCACAGCCGGAGGAGGAAAAGAGTTTAAACTGCTGAATCAGACTAAATGCTCCAATTTATGTGCAAGGGAGATGTGGGGAAAGAGCTTGCTCTTGCCATCAGCTATGCCATCTGCCCTTAATAACCGATGATCAACTAATTTTTTATCCTCTTCTGTATGTAGCATGGCACTGGGAAACTATCACAGATCTGATGTTAATACACAGATAGTCAGCAACCTAGTTAATCACAGCATTCAGATGGCTCTGAGCCTGCCTTGCTGCTTGGCAGAGATAAATTAGGGCATGGGAGTGATACAAAACAGTATTTTAACATTATTAAAACCTGATCCCACATTTCAGAAGTTATTCTACCAATTACAATTCCGATAGAAGGTGGAAGTCTGTTTTCCATTCTTTGTATAGAATATGCATACATACGTGTATGAGTAATTGACACTGCTGGCAGTTTTTCTATTAATAAAGCTACTGTATATCAATAGGAGTGATTAATAGCTGCTTTGTCCCCAAATTACATTAGATCATTCAGTGCAGAGCATATAGATCCTTCCCCTGTATCTCCAGGAAAGCAAAACAGCCTGATCTCTTTAAAAGAATATTCAGCAGTTCAGGGGGACGCAGCTTGTGGGGCTGCTGGGCACCTGAACCTGCAGGAGAGGTTGCAGCAGATCTTGTGTCTGCAGCTCTGTCATCAGTGTCTTTGCAAACATCTCTGCAAAGTTTTCTGGGAAAGGCCTCTGTCATTGTGGCCCCCAAATCTTGTGGGTACAGTGGCAGAATGAGCTTGTAGAGAAGCTTATTGCAGTTGTACTTTTTAAGGAAAACCGCTGCTACATGACTGGCTCAGTCGAAGTCCCCTGCACAACCCTTTGCAAACTGCTTTGGCCAGAGGGTTCTACGACAAAGGTCACAAAAGGAAACCATTTTCATGACCCTTTTATGCACTGATGATGTATGCTTTAGTAAAGAAATCTTCAGAGAGATCTTTGGTTTCTTTCAATGGCAACCATGCTAAATGTTGATATTTTGGACATTCAGAAAGGGTTCCTCACTGCAAGTAATTCAGCATTCAAGCCAGCACAAAACCAGTGTATCTTCAAAGTCCCACAAACATACCTAAAATTCCAAACACATGGCCAAGACCCAGCTGGATATCAGGTAAGAACCATTCAATGTCTTTATTGCATTTAGGCTTCGAGCTGGCCTTCTGTGTGACATGAATTGCCTGAAGAGTGTATGGGAATTCAAAGGATACAAGTGCGTATCTGTATTAAATTGTTTTCTTATCAGGGTGCCAGTACAAAAGCTACCATATCTCAACATACTGAATTCTTTACTTTCCTGATTCTCAAAGCATTTGCTCTGAGAAGGGCTTGATTGTGTCAGCAGAGTTGGTGGAAGGCATTGTGGTCTAATCCCACAGGATGAAGGGACTTGCTTCTTCCTCGACTAAGACGCAAGGGGGCTTAGTAGTGAAAGAGCTTTTATGAGCTTTTGGATGGTGCTGGGATGAATTAGCTTTTGCCTTTCGCAGCATACACCTTGTCACGCAGTTGTGAAGAGAATTGCGTATCTGAAAGAGCCACCAGTTTGAAAGATAAAGCTCTTCTGAGTAGGAGCCAGGGACACTGGCAGAGTCACTTTCACAACAGTACTGTCCTGCCTTCTCATCTCCATGGCCCATCAGCCAGAAAGAAAAGCTGGTCCCAGGCACAGCATGTGTTTATTTCTGTACCTGCTCATGGCATTCGGGTACCTTGTTTTGTTCCCTGAGGACTATGATATTCTGGTGCACCCCAGGGCATTGCCATGGAGGGAAGAGCACGTGCAGAGCTGGCTGGAGTGCGAGAGGTGGCTCGGGACCTTGTTATTTAATCCACACCCCAGGTAACCATTAGAAACCCCAAGCTGTGTTCTCAGTCTGGCAAGCATCAGGCCCTTTTTACTGCAGCACTGGATTTCAAAGCATTTAAAAATACCTAAGCATAAACTCATGACCTCTGAGAGGTTTTTTTTAAGCTTACTACATGGCAGTTTTGGGAGTTGGCCCAAAAATCTCTCCAAGGCAAGACCAGAATAGCATCCTTATAAACACATGTGAATTGGAAGGGATTATAAGGATTAATGAATGCTCATAGCTCTCCTTAGGTAGACACTGACTTGCAAACCTGAACCAAACCACAGTTTTTAAAGTGAGTAATTCTGAAAACTTAATGTTACCTTCCAAACAGCATCCCCTCCAGTGCTGTTGTTCATTAGTTGATAATTTCCTGTAAAGTTTTATGCTTGGGAACACTTGTCTGTGAGAGCCCAAACCACAGTCCTTCCTAGTTTTAATAGCAGCTGTGCCATTGATGTCAGCTGGCTTTGGGTCAGGCCCTAAATGCATATAATATTGAATTATGTGACAACTGTGCATTTTCCATTGAACTCAGCAATAACAAAGCAGTCTCCCACTGGGTTTTCTGTGCAGAAAAGTGGGCTCCACAGAAAAGTAAGTGAGGAAAAGCCTCCAAACTGTATAATTGTTGGCCACCACTGCTGCGACTTTCATTATAGGAAATGTTTCCTTAAAATTGCTATGCTGCTGGTGTCGCCCATTCTCCGGTCACTGCCTGACAATATTAATAAGGCAGTGACAAAGTTGTGTCAGAAAGTTCCAGCTCTGACTTTATTTACCCTTGAGGGCAGATACAATCTCAGGAGGAGCTTTGAATCCTATTATGGCAAACAGTGGCTGCAAAGGCAGACTGATGAGATAGAGAAACCCACACTTCCTTGTCTGGGAGCATTATTAGTAATGTTTCTGAGGATTGTTTAGTTATTTTCTAGTTTTTCCTCAAATGTAAGGCCCCCTGCTCTCTGTATTTAATATAAATACTCTGCTTGGGATGTCTTTCATAGTGTATAAGAGATTACTGTAAATGATTGGAAGGGGTTACTTACTTTTATCTGTGGACCCAAACAAAGCCTGTGACTCCAAGGTTCACAGGCCAGGAACGCAGCAGATTTGTTACCTAAGGTCACCCCAACATGTGGCAGGGAATGCTGACTCTGCTCCACTTTTGACGTGAGTGGAAGCCGCTCCACTTTTGACGTGAGTGGAAGCCGCTTGCATCAAACTGCAACAATAGATGCTGGGACCTTGGTGGGGCCACAGCAGCCCACTGCTGGACAATGATGCTTTTGACAAACCAGCAGCAAGGCAGTTGTTTCCAGCGACAGCAGCCCCCACAAAACTGGATAATGAGTTTTTTTCCATGCAGTCCGCACAAGAGACTTGTTTGCTCAGGAAACAAAGATGCCTAGCAGGACTTTCAAGTCAATAAATGAGACCATGTCTCCCCTCCTCATATTTACAACATGGCTAGCCCTGTCATCTTTGATAACAACACCAAAAGGACTGTTTGCTTAGAAAACAAGCCCTCATTATTCAGGAAATTACCATTGAAATTTATTTTATTAAATCTCTTCTGTTTGGCTGCCCATGGTGTGGGAGCACTGAAACTCGTACAAAGCAGAAAGACTGCTGAAGTCTAAATCAGACTTTAATAAGGGAATGTCATATTTCATTTAAAAGATTCTCCTCACCTTCCTTTTTGTGCCATCAAGTGAAAATAGAAGTAGGGCTATAACTACATCACTGCCTCCACTCCACATTAACTGTGAGATCTCTCACATTTCTTTCCACACCTCTTCCACTCTTCCCTAGCTTTGCTGCTTGCTTAGCAGGCTGTCAGGATCCCAGCACTCTCTCAAATAAGCAGATGACTAGCTGTGGTCCTTGTTCATTATGGAGTGACAAGCTCAAGGAATAAATACCTACAACATGGAAAGTTTCGTGCCTCAGGGTGTCAGCCTGATGTGGTTGCATGGAAAATGAGGTGGCCTGAGCTTCACACTCTCTCTGGAGCATGAAATTGGACTGGACAGAGACTGACTCTGACAGATGCTCACCGTCTTTGGGATCTTATTGCTGTTCTTAGATCCACCCTGTCACATTGCTGCATTATGCTCTTACAAACTACTTTCAAGTCTTGCTTCTCCTTAGAGTGCTTGACAAACATTTTGGCCCAAATCCTTCTTTTTATTACCCCTAAGCCTTTCCTTTTTTTCATTCTTGTATCCCACATCCTTTCTTCCTGACTCCTCATTTATTACTTCTTGGCAGTTTTTCCATTTATGTTCTTTCCCATACTTCTTAATTCCTTTTTCCTTTATATCTTCCTTGGAATCAAGCTGGTTGATCCCCAAAGATTTATAGGCCATTCATTTCCTTGGCCTTCCCTGGATTCCTAATTTCCAGTTTTGGTCCTAACCAAACTTTATGGAACCCCCATAGGGCTCCCAGGGCTTCGGAGGGGCTCCATGCATCCATTGGCATGACTTTGGCTAACGGGTACCCAAGACTATAGTTTTTTCAGGCAGGGATTTTTTGTCTCTAAATTCCTGTGCCTGCTAAATCCCTGGACCCCAGGCTAAATGGTGTTGTGTGGTTGCACTGGTGATACTTGGGAGCTCTAGAGTAGGTTTATTTTTCGAGAAAGCTTATTTTTGGAGCTGTGAGAAACAGAGCAGTGGGGACAACCAGCGGCTCAGAGCTTCAGCTCTGTCCCTACCCCTCTCTTGTTAATGGATTGCAGTTATATTTGGTCTTTAGGAGGCTGTACAGTCATTACTAGGATTAAACACTGATCCTGAAGTTAGTAACAGTGTATAGTTAAGTGGAAATAATATAATTGTAAAACTGAAATGAAACTCCTGTGTCACTGAGTTTAGTCTTCTCTTACTATGGGTCATCACATCATACACAACTTTATCTAAAAGGTAGATATTTTGTTTTGAGATAGCAGATTGCCTTCTTAAATCAGGAAATTACATCACTGAGAATGTTGCATTCATGACAAGATTTTGCCTTTTGAACATGAAGCTGTGGTTATAAAGGATGTCTCATCCAGAGACATCACTGCTACCTCCAAGAGTGGTGGGCCCACCTTCTTCTTTGCTGGCTCATTCTTGGCACCTCTGGTGGGCAGCATAAGCTTTCATAGGCTTGCATTGCTAGGAATCCTAGGTATGCCATGCAGCTGGAAGCTAAGTTGGACAGAACAAAAAAAACCCAAAGAAAAAAAATAATATTATCTGACTTGATGAGATGAGCCCCACCATGCAGCAATATGAATTCTAGAGCCAGAACCTTGACACAGCTGGAAAGAAGAGCCAGGAGAGTTCCATAGTATCTTTTCTGAGGAGTCTGGATTTATGCCAGGTTAAAGTGACTCTTTGCTGCAGTCTTAAAATTGCTTCTTTTGCTTGCCTTCACAAGAGACAAGAATGAACCAGCTGCACTTCACTATGCTTTATTTGATGAAACCTTTTTCAAGCTTTTCATAAAAGTAGGCAGCATTGTTCTGAGTAAAAGAGAAGCACAGTTTAATGGGAAAAATAAAGGCTGAGCACTTGATAGTTAAAGTGATAACCATTGGTGTGGGCAGGCGCTCGCTGGATGCTGCACATTTGTCTTTGGCCCAGGCAGCAGATAGGAGTGCAGAGGTTATGTTACACAAGTGGTTGTTCTCTGAAGTTCTCTGATTATAAAGATCTTTTCATCTGGAATAGCTGGAAAATATATCACTGTAACAAGAAGCCATATTCAGCTTAAACTACTTTAAGCTAGTACACTTAGCAATTTACCATGCTCCAGCTTTTAATAAACACTTATGAGAAATATTTCATGGTAATTTTTGATCAGATACATCCAAACTTTCAGTAGCAGCATTCAATGGAAATTTCAGAAGCTTTACCACTAAAGCCTCTCAGTGGGTCTGAATTCATCTGTAGGAAGACTGATCAAAAATAAACTGCTATTGGCATCTAAATATAAAAGATTCAGTTTGCAACTGATCACAGTCCTTTGTAAAGCCACATGAATGGGAATTATTTTAAAGGCTTTAAACATCTTTTTATTCCTTATCTTGTTTATTAATATTATCTGTAGCAAGATGCTCAAGCAAAGCACAGGATTAATCTCACCAATTTATCACTTACTGCTATGATGTTAATTTATTGTACGTGGAAGTTCATGGATGTGCCAAACAACATATTATTCAGTAAATATAAACTCCATTATTAGTCTCCTGGTGTGCACAGCCAAAGGGCTGATCTTCAGGAAACAGTATAAACCAACAAAGACCACTGCTTCATCAGCACGAAGTATACAGCAGCTAATGCAGCTTCGTAATAATAGACCATCCTAACAATCCTTGAAATGGAATGATCCCAGTAAGGACTGACATCTGTTGTGATTATTTGTACTTAAGTAAAAGCACATATTGGACCCACCATACTTAAAAGGATGAAATCAAAGTTCAGTCTAGAAGTTACTTGTCAATCCAAAATTTCCTGGAATTAGCGCAAATTATAAAATATGTTTGCTCCTGCCTCAGAACAAGGTCTGGATTGTATCTTTGATGCCTTCCAACCCAATATGTTATGATTCTGTGGAGTCACTGTAAAAATATAAAGGAGCAGATAAGCATTTCACCTGGCAGATCAAAAGGGCAGAAAGATAAAGTGACACCAGGCAGTGCTACCAACAGAAGAACACAAGATACAGGCAAAAGCATTTTCTGTTTTATTGTCCTTCATCGCTGGCTGGAAATTTTTTCTGCTTTGTAGTTCCCTCCTCTTCTGTATTTCACATATGCTATACTGATTTGCTGATTTGTAGTCGTGACACTTTTATTACCCTTAACATCACCCTTGAGTGTAGCTCACGCAGGCATCACTTTGCAAACAAACACAATTGTGGAAATGGAATAATGCAGTGGACAAGGGCTTATTCTCGTCTTTGAAGAGCTATGGCTGTTGCATGTCGCCTTCATGGTTTTGAGTTACTCTTTCTTGCTTTTTACTTGTGTTCCAAGCAATGTCTTCTGCTTTTTTTTCCAGGTAATATCTGAGTTTTGTGCTTCTTAATTGCAAAGCCTGTACTTGTTGGTTTCTCATGGACAAACTGATGGAAAGTCAAAACACATTCACCTGGTGGTGCCAAGCACAGAACTCATCACTGCTGGATTTAAATGTAATGCTCTTTACAGAAACAAAATGCTGATGCATGCAAAGAAAAGCAGCTTGTAAACACAGAATTAAAAATCTATGGCACATTTTCCTTTTATCCCTTCTTCTCTCTGTTAATGTATACCTTTTGTATTTAATGTCTTTACCCACAGAATTAGTGTTCCTTGTTGTTTTTCTCCCTCATCACATCGTTCAATAAGAAGTACAAGCTGTATTAGTGTAAAGCCTATTTGCTAGCTTTTTAAAACAACAGCTTTTCTCATACACTGTCCCTATGTTGACAGTCCTTGGAGTGTAAAAATTCTGTTCTTTCATTTCAAAGTTTTTTTTCTGGCTGCTTTGTTTTGGTGTTGCAGCCCTGTGCCTGTGGGTGCAATAGGTGCTTTTGTGTCTGCCGTGGAGTTGTTAGTGCTGGTGCTTACTCTGCTGTCTCCTGTTTCTGGTGAAATCGATGGTTTCAGGTCCTCTTTGATCTATGTTAATTACAGAGGGGCATGAAAACAATGTTAATTGTTTAGCTTCTGACTCCAGTTCTTGTCCTCAGAAATACATTACTCCTCCCATATTGACTCTGTGGATGCAAACATATGGGTTTTATCCACTGATGGACCGTGCCCTTGCCAGGTCCCTGCGACCAGATTTGAGCAGCAGCTTATTCTGCTCAGTCGTGTGCTGACAAGTGCAAAACCAGGCTCCTTACTTCAGAATTGCTTCCTGTTGGATGTGAAACCTGAGCAAATAATTCTTCTTCAAAAGGAAAAGCTTATATTGTTTTCTGGATGTTTATACCCCACTGTGTAGGTATTAATCTCTCTGTTATGGGCAATATTAATAATTGACAGAGGGCAGGAAATACAAACAGATTTAATCTTAGCATCATACATTTATTTAACAACAACGTATTCATTTTTAATGGCATTATGGATTTTTAAGTAGGGGAAAAAATGTGCATTCTCTCACTGGGGTGTGATTGAGGTCTTACATTCCTACATGGGAGAAAAAGGTCAGACCTGACCTTGAGGCATTTAAACACAATCTTAAGTAGCCATGATAGTATTGAAACCTACTAATTCTTTAAAAAGTATCTTGAAAGGGAACTGTGATAGGGTGCAATCACTGGAATGTATTTCTTCTAGGTCTCTGAATTGCCACCTAAACACATAACAAGCAAGATAGCACCTCAGACAATCTTTATTAAGTACCCCATTCTTTGAGGGGCAGGACTGTGCCACCATTTACTAGATTAAATGGCTTTTGGGAAACTATACTAGCAAAAACTTCCAAGCTAACTCCCAAAGCCAAACACAATGTGAGAGCCTACTGTATTGTTGACTCTACCCTGCTATTCAGAAATAACCAACCTTGAATCTCTAAGTGCCTCAAATACATTTGAAAATACAGGCCAGAGAAAGTTTTTCTTATCAGGCTTGAACATCCCCTTCTTGGGCTAAGTGCTCTTCATCCAAAACTGTTTCACACAAGTCTTTTTCTCTGGATTCAAGGAGTCCCCATCCACAGCTCTTGTGGCCCCAGCCTTGCACTGGTGCTGGTGTTTGTGACACTACATAGCAAACTGAGCCAGGGAACTGGCCTGGCCGAAAAAAACAAAACAGGGAAGGAGGAAAAAAATAAAAGTCATGGGATTCCCTGCATTTGCCCTCTGTGTGGCACACAAATCACTGGGGGTAGAGGAGAGGAACTGCCCTTTGGCTTAAATGACAATTGCTACAAGGTGTCTAATGCCAGCCTCAGGGTACAGCCCTTCAATGATGGAAGAGTTTCATTGGTCATCTTAGAACATAAATTCCCGGATCTGGGCTTGCTAAAATGGCCTGCAGCAGAGCTTCTGCAGTCATGGAGACCTGGTCAAACTGTGCATGATGGCAGGTCAGCTGGAGGTCACTGTCACAGTGCTCACCAGCAGCAATTGTCTCTAAAAGGGTCACAAAGTCACGTTTAGCATCTTTCTAGCTGAGAAGACACCTTACCATTATCTTCAAGATGACCCTAGAGAAGTTCAACCTTTTATCTTGCATTTTAGCTGATTTGTTCATAAAACAGATGAAAAAACATTTGCCTGCCTCCAATATGAGAGGCACAGCAAGCAATGGTGGCTGGGGGCTTTCTGAAGAAACACAAATTCATTTTATCAGAATCAGATGTGAGAAGCTTTGGCTCAGGTCTTTGATCTGAATCACTTGATTTTGGGACATCAGTTGCAACCTTCTAGCCAAGAGAGAAGCTCTAACCAACCTGTCTGCTGCCTACTGTAGAGATGGAGTGCTTAGGGGTTTGGTCTTGGCATTTCATAATTTTTCAGGAATCAACACTAATAATATTATGTATTATTCTATAAATATAGAGATAATTCTAAAGGAGGACAGGAAACAATTTTGAAATCCCAGAAATTTTTGAGGATGGGCAAACATGTTTTCAGATCATAATTCTGAGCAGCCAAAAGCTTGGGGAGGGATAGGAATTTAAAGTGCTGTGAGGGATGTAAGTGATAATAAGTGTTAATACACATACAGTGATTTTATTTTCCCCTTCTTGGATTATCTTTGGCCAGGAGATATAACAAAAAGCCCTACTGCATACTTTGGCATGGAAGTATTTGTATACGTGTGAAGCTGAAGTTGCCTGCAGCTGACTTTGGGTGGTAGTTTGTGTTTGTTTTGTGGTGGTTCTCTTAGACAAAATCTTTTGGGGATCAGGGGCTTTCCAAGCTGGAGGTAGACTGTCAGGGCCAAGATGAGAATTATTCCACAGTGGCATGTGATACAGATGCTTCCAACTCAGCTTCACAAGGCCTGTTTCTGCCAAGCTTTACTCCCATGAGTAAGCCTTCCTTGGACTAATTGTTCCATTGAATTTCAAGGAAGAACATTTTCATGCAGGTGAGAGCAGGCTGAGGTGAGGTCTGGTGCTTTTTCTCTGGTTTGGCCAGACTCAGAATACATCATGGCTTCACGACCTGTAAAACTGCTCTAGTGCCAGGTTGTGTTTGAGTTTAACATGCCTTCTTTCATAGCGTACTAACTCAAAGGCCTGCAGTAGGACTGAGCTTAAGGGCATTGCTTCAATAATGTGGTTGTAAGGGCTTCCAGATCAGAGCAGATTGTAGTCTGCTCCGCTCATGCTACAAGTAGCAGAGCTCAGGGATATGCATACCAGTCTGGTAGATATGCATTAAACATCTCTCTCTGTTGCAAGATGGGATAAGATTGCATCTAACATCATTGCCTTGGAGGATTTGTACCCCTGCAGTAACAAAATACTCTTACTCAACCAGGTGAGATCACAGAAAGAATCCTCACAAGAGTCCAAAACTAGAAATCCAACCCCCCTAAACTCCCAGACACAACTGTCTCTGCCTAAGCAGGATTGTCAGTACAATATAAAAAACAAGATAAAGAACAAACGGAGGAACCTTCTGAATTAGTGGAGAGCTGTCTAACAATAGAGAACTCTCTCTAAAGTCCTCCCATTGTTCCTGAGAAGAATGATTTTGCCCAGTCCCAGTTTTGCTTAAGGAGAGATATCAAAGGAAGGAGTGAAAGAAAGAGGAGCTATTATAAGCATGAACACTTTCATTTCCCTTTATCCAGAACACTGAAATCTGTAGGAACCTTATGTATGTATCTGGCAGCGGAATTGCACCTCATCATTTGTTGCTTCTCTGTTGTGGTTTGTTTTTTTTTTTTATTCCTCACTTTGAACTCCTTCAGTTCTTTTAAGCTCTTGAATAGATGTAATGACACAATGGCTTTCCCTGCCCCCTGCCACTGCCATGATCCCTCTAATAATTTTGTCTTCTGAACCCCACCTGTACCCTCAGTTCAAAGTTTAAATTGGGTGTTGACTGGAGCTCTTTCAGCTGTGTTTGGTGGAATTTTACTGCTTTGGAGTCATGTTAAATCTGATATATAGCTCAATCTACACTGCCCTCAAAAGGTAATTGTTCAGTTTTATTTTTATGGTGCTTCAATTTACAGCAGGTAGTTAGATTTTGTATAGGCTTATGCATTTCAGATGGCAAAGCCCCATCATTTTAGTGCAAAAGTTTCATGTAGCCACCTGCAGACTGTATTTTAAAAAGCCTGGCAATTTTTTGTTCTGGGTTCTGGGACAACTTTGCTACTTCCTATGGTTTAATATGATGTAGGATTAATTATACCCTATGGGTAACTCTGCAGCTTTTGTCTTTGTGTCTAAAAATAACGTTTTAGAGGTGTCCAGCCACAGGAAGCAGGGGGGAAACATTCTCTATGTTATTACTTTGCCATTCTTCAGCAACAGACTGACCTTTGCTAGGCTGTGATGGTTCTGCAGCTTCAGGAATTGGATGTAAGTTTCTCCTTTTGATGGGCTATTTTTTCTGTCAAAATTGTGGTACTGGGGTCCTAGGTATATTATGAGCCTACAGAGTAGCCCAGCCAATGAACACCCCCATATACCACACTTAATTCATGCAGATAAACCTTATGAGACACTAAAAAGAAAGTAAGTTGGTGACTTTAGTGGGAGACTTGGATGACAATCACCTAGATTAGATGTCAAAGCGGCAGAAGGTGAAGCACTTTGGCTTTCACAGGAGACTTGACAATGTTGTTTAATTTAGTGGTATTCCATTAAGCAGTAAATAATAGAATGAGACCCTGTGGGATGTTTCTTGGTGTCCTCCCCATGCTGAAGTCTTACGTCTTTTATCTAGTGGTCCACTTCAACATTACACAGGTG
The DNA here is from genome assembly GCF_000691975.1 of Corvus brachyrhynchos. NCBI lineage: Eukaryota > Metazoa > Chordata > Aves > Passeriformes > Corvidae > Corvus > Corvus brachyrhynchos. The sequence goes on from NW_008237436.1 coordinate 767,131, forward strand.
TTACAATAGCACAGAACTGTCTGTTCTGATGCTGTAAGTGAATTTCATCTAATATCCTCTCACCATAATGGTCAGTCCACCTGAAAATACTTCTGAATGCTTCATATTGGTGCTAAAGGGAAGATCCCTTTCAAAACTTTATCAGTTGGGAACATGTGTGTCATACAAAATATCTTATGCTTTTTCTTCCCATACCTTGGATATTGCTGAAAGGTTAGCATAAATAATTTCTTCAGTGCTAGTTGTTGCTCTTGCCTCTGTATCACTAATAAATTCAATAACCAACGTCTCTAGTGTGGAATTTGTGGGCATCCTGCTGTGAATCTTTTGCTACACTAAAAGCAAGCTGACTATCTTTGATCTCAGTCTCTTAGCCACTTCCCAATGCATGACGAAATGTTACCTCTCATTCCATGACTATTCATTTTTTGTAAGTCTCTGGAGAGGGACTTGGTCAAAAGCTTTTGCAAGTTTAAATAAATGGCCTCTGGTGGTTGCTAAGGGACAGGGTATTTCAGCTCTCATTGTGAAATGTGCGAAATGCAAGAGTATTTGCAGGCCAAGATTTCTTAGTCCCCTAACTGGAGGGGTTTTCAGCCACTGGGAGCTGGCAGAAGGGGGTTTAACCCCTCGTGTGCCGACACAAAGAAGCCCAGAGGTCAACGCTGAAACCCCTCTGGAAGGCAGCACTCGGTGCCCAACACACAATGAAAAAGGGGTACAGCTCCTCACCCAAAAGGGGCTGTATCCTTCTGTCACTGTTAAGCAGGAACGCAGGCGAAGGCAAAGAAGTAAAGAGAGGGGACTCTCTGTATGTGTTCCATGCACGTTTATTCCAGTGAAATCACAGGGACAAAGAGGCCAATTGTTGGGAGCGTCCAGGGATCTTATACTGGGTACAGAACAGGTGGGGAAAGGGATCTCAGCCAATGGGATAGAGACAAGCAGGTGGGATTGACAGGAAGGGAACCAATGGGAACACCACATAGGAGGGACTCAGGGAAGGATCCAATGGGGCGTCGAGGAACAAGGAACTTTCTAGAACTAATACATATTAAAGAAGGAAAATGAATATACATAACTGCATACATAAAACAGAGAGACAAAATATTCACCAATCAGGGGAAAACATGCAAAAGCCAGAACAAGGGACTCATGGGTTCTCACCATGGCTGAAAGTTACATGCTAAACTTGGATTTCTAACCAGCACAGCAGGTTGTCTGAGTTCTCCTCAGGAGAAAGAGTAGTTGTAGCTGCCTGCACTGCTACACCCAACCACGGGTGGGGGATTTATCTCAGCTGCCTTTAACTGTCTACATGCCAGTTGCCCAAGCTGAGTTAGTTATCTAGGCTATGTCTTTAGTCACTGTAGAGAGAAAGAAGGATCTCTAAAGGGCAGTTAATTAAAGGTTTGTTTAGAGGTTTCATTTGCCAAGGTGCTGACTACAATGACAGACCTGGTTTATATAGTTTCTGCTCCTGAATTTGCCATTCCCATCCCTTTGGATGTACTGGTACAGCTAATGCTGGGACCATTCTAGAAAAGGCAAATGGAGTGGGTTTTTTTCATTTTTAACATCACAAGAGACTGTTGTGAAAATTAAGGATATGGTTTTGCAAGGCTGCTGAACTGATTTAATGGCTGATTGACCCTGAAAGGTGAAGGTCTGGGTCATCTTCTCTCTGCCTCTCTGACAGAATGGTCTGGTCCTCCCTTACATGTCCAGCTGTGTGTTTCCATCCCCTCTGTGTCAGCACACAGCTCCTATACTTGCATGATGAACTTGCCAAGGAAACTATCAAATGGAATACGGGCACTACCAAGCATAATAATTTCTTTAGATACATTTTGACCTTGATTTTGTTGTTGTTGCACCTATCAGAATGGTGGCACTGGTGGTCACAGAAGAGAATGTGGAGGAGGTTGGGCCAGACGACTTGGTAGGTAGTGTGTGTTTTCATGGATACAAAATGACTCATGGATCCAGACCCTTCATAGTCACTAGATGGGAGTTAAGGTTATGTCATGCTTTAAAGTTGCCCAAGACTGTACCCAGATATTCCAAACCTGACTGGACACTGTCCTGGACAACTTGGTCTAGCTGGCCCTTATTCAGCAGGGCATTAAATAATTTCAAGAGGTGCCTTCCAACATCAACAGTACAATTATTCCTTGATTAGCCACTGCCCCACCTAAAGGCTCTTTTTACACTTGTCAGATCAGTTGTTTAAATCAGGATTAAAAGCATGGTCCCATAAATAGCTGCAGTGGAAGGATTGAGAAGTGGCAAACTGGACCACAAAAGTGTGAAAAATTGACTTGAGGGTGGTAGGAAATGGAAATCCTACAAACAATTTCTGCTGCTGCAGTCAGCATCTAGTTAAGCAGCTTTTATAATAGTCTGAAGAAATTTTGTTCACTCCAGGGACCTCTTTCACTTCACTGATTGAAGGGGGAGGATTGATGAGTACCTTAGATTGAGTGGCTAACTTTCAAATGACTAAAGTTTGTCAAGATGAGTTTTACTATAAGCTGCTACTTGTCAGTGCCACTTGAGACCCAGAATGCAGCTGTTGTGAAGGATTGACTAGAATAGCCTCAGAGGGCTCAGGAAAAGCCTTCCTAATATGGTAAAATCATTTCATTCCTGGGCTTGGTTTTTTTGATGTTAATGTAATGCTTGGAAAACTCAGCTGATCACTTCACTTTCCTGATTTCCTGTCTCAAACTGATTTAAGTGGGGACTCCACTAGGACATCAGAAATGATGTCGTAATTTGGTGTGCTCAGAGCCTCTTTACTTATTTAAAAGGAATTAAGGCAATGAGTGAGCCATCCATTATTTATTGGTCGCTCTTAAGAAAGCACTATGGTAGATGCTGTTGCAAACAGACGTAACATGTGATTGAGAAATTAAAGCCTGTGGGTGACAGTTTCTGCAATTGTTTCAAACAATTTCAAAAGGAAAATTTCCCAAGCTTTGACAGCTTTGAAAGGATTGCTTTGGAAACCCTTTCTGAGTTGTATGAAATGGTGTTTTTAGATGGCACCAAAAAGCCACATAAATTCCTCTACATCCTAAGATGCCCCAATATTGTACATCCTTCTTGAATAAGGAAGGCCAGAAGGTAGCTAACCCACCTGGTACATAACCTAGCTTTCATGGAGCCTTTAGGGATGAACTGTGTCCCTGATTCAGCAGCTAGGAAAGAGCAGGAGGACCTAGAGCCTTACCTTCTACCACCTTCGTGACTTGCTGATCACCAGGTACTTCCTGAAACAGAACCGCCTTAGAGAGGCTGCCGATGTGGTGAGTCACAGTGAAGAGGGATCCAAGAAGAGGTATCCTTTCCTTATCTATCTGCAGAGGTCTCAATCCCAACTTTTCTTGCCTTCTTGCCATACCAGAGGTTTATTAGAATCTGACCCATGTGTTGCTGTCTAATGACATAAACATACTCATAAATTACCTTCTTATACTTTGTAAGCTTCATATCAGAGGGAGGTGGAATGTATCATGTACTTATGAGATGGAGTCAAACTGATAACCAGTGGCCCTAGAAACAAGTAACTAGGTAAGTTACAAAAATAGGCTAAAATATTAGGCTGGGGACTCATTATCCTAGCTTTGAATGCTTGCAGCATTATGATTGTATCTGAAATAGATGTCTACATACACTCTAGAAGAAGAAGAAGGTACTTCTGGGCTCTGATTCATCTGGCTGATTGTAATCATCTTGCTTTGGTGCAGAAACTCCAGTTTGTGCACCAAAAAGTTTCTGTCATTTGTCTGCAAAGGAAGACAGGTGAGCCATATCCAGATGAAACCGAGTCCTCTCAGTGTACAGGAACCGCAGCATACGTGCATGTGTAGTCTACCTTTCTGTGTGTGTGTGTGAAAAGTCTTCCATAAAAATCAGATCATTGCAGCACAGCATATGTAATAAAAACTTGCATTCAGCTGGATTTCAGGAAATGAGAAAATCAGTGTGTGGCTAGGGGAAGAACATAAAGGAGACTTTGCTGGTTTAATAGCACCGAGACTAAATGTAACTGCTGGACTGTTCTTTAGACTCCTGGAAAACAGGTCCAGTCTGTTGTTCCTATGAGCATTTCACTAAAAAATGCAAACCCCTTGCCAGGTGAGATATTTGCTTTTATGTTTCTGCACAATGTGGAGCCATTCAAACTCATATTCTTGTCTGCTATTTGTATATGTTGCAACACTTTCCACTTTTTCTAAGTATCTTACCAATGTTCAGAAGGGTCGGTACATGCAGCCTTGAGCCAACTGAAGAGTCTCCATCTGTATTTGGAAAGCACAAAACTGCTGTGTCTCTACATAATTAGTTCAAGCACTGTGCCAGACTAATAGGACTACATAGCTTCCAGATTGTATCTGACTGGCTTGGAGACATCAGAAATTTAAGCATGTACTCTGTTGGACTGAGGAATGTCTGAGTGCTATCAAACACTTTTTTTTTTTTTTTTTTTTTTGGTTTTTTTGGAAGTGTTGTGTAAAAGAACTAAATGAAAACAGTCATTAGAGTGATGAGGTCTGCTTTCTCTGTAACTAGTCATGGCCCAGCACTGAAGTCCTAACAAAGAACTGAACTCCTCAGAGGAGATTTGAATTTTCTGTGTTCTTTCCTGCTGTAAATATCACTAACTCTATTTTGTGCAGGTAGTCTTCATTGTTATGCAGCCTTGGTATCTGACTAAAACTGAAAACTTCTAGTAAACAGGAAATCAAAGGACATAAACTCGAGGTACCTTTTTAGTTTCTGTGTGATTTTGAAGGCCCAGTTGTTCCGCACCAGTGCTGGAAATGCTTCAGTTTGTCTTAATATATATCAGTACAAAACCAATCGATCTCAGAAAGTATCTAGTTTTCCTTGGCAGAAAAAAAAAAATGAACTGTTGTGGGATTTTTTAATACTGGTTTTGAGTTTTTTCTACTTTCACAAAACCTGGATATTTTTTATCCATAACAAACAAATGCATATGTTTAGTATTTCTCCATATACTTTCATGGTGGAAGCTCAAGGGGATCCTTATTTCCTAACTTTTCCCATGAAAGAGGAGCTGATGTCCAAAAAAACACCCCAATCTGAGACTCCCAATCTGAACTGTGAAGAGTTCCTTGGACCTTCCTGAAGTTTTTCCTATAAGAAACAGTTTAAAAATGATGAATCTGGAAATTATGCAAAGAGAGCAGTTAGTGAGTAGTCGCTGAGGAGGTCTCATGGCCTGGTGCCTCTCTTCTCTTTTCTACCCTTTGTATGGATATATCTGTAGTCTTGTCAGCATGCCTCCATGGCTTTCAGCAGCATCCCCCAGAAAGAGTAATTATTATATTTAGGCACCTGGGAAGCAATTTGCTTCTGCCCTGAATGAGCAGTAAAGAATCTCGTGTTACTGGCCAGTAGGTTTGAAGGCTTCTTCACCTGTTCCCATTCTTGACTGTCTACCAGATCTGTAAAGGGAGGGGACATATTTTATTCTGTCTTCATAACCTGCAGGAGGAAAATGAGGTGCAGAGGAGTTTCTTAATCCCTTGCAAGAGCTTGTGTTCCAAGCTGTAGTCTCAGCCAGTGCATATATATTTTAATTCATTTGTAAAAGGTCATTTCTACTAATGAACTTCCTCAGAAATTTCCCTCTTGCTTTACAGTGTAGGCCCATGAGATTAAAATCCTTGTGCATGGCATGAAAGATGGGACCTGCTTTAATTGTAATGTGTTGTTTGCTGACCATTAAATAAAGATGAAATAAATTGTCCATTTCCTGTCTCCAAGTCTGGTTGGTTGAGCATATTACTCATCTGGGGAGAGTGCATTGTATTGCCAAGGCTGAGAGCACATACATTTATCATTAGTATCAGCACAGGGATGAGTTGCTTTCCTGTAGCCTTGTCTTTTGCTTGTGGGATTAACTTGTTTCCAACATTGCAAATTCAGTGTTATGGAACAATTCCATACTCAGTTGTTCAAGATCTGAATATGGTTTTCCGTCAAATAGAACGCAAGTTCCTGTCCTGAGTAGTACACTTTCGAGATTTTACAGTTGTTATTTACTATGAAAATGGTGTATCAAGCCTAAATATAGGGGAAGACAGGGTTTTTTCACTATGGAAGTAGATACATGCTCATTTTGCTCCCTTCCATTGGCTCTATTTTGTTTGCCAGTGAGAATATTTCCTCTGCAGAGTTTATGGACTCAGGCACCTTCAATCCAAAATCTGACATTGCCATAAACTCTAAATCAAAGGCATCTGGTATTTGGAGGTGTGGAGTCTTTTTAATCTCCTCTGATCCTTGCCCCTACTGCAAAGTGAAGTCTCTTCATTTGGATGTCAAATATGGATTGAAATGCGTGATATTGTCTACCCTTTGGCTTTTAGTGGTGATTGGTTTGTTACCTGCAATGACAGGATGGAGAGATGGGACAAAGGAGTGATGCAAATGAAAGTGATCAATTATTCTGCCTTGTCTGGTATGGAGTCATGATGCAGGCTTTGCTTTGTTCAGTGCCTAAGAAGATTCCATGGAGACTTCTTAAAAGTGAGGTATGGGCAGGTGCACATGGAAAGGAGTGAGGAGAGCTTCACTACAATCTTCAGGCATTGGGGTCAGAACTTGCCACCTGACTTCCAGCTGGAGCTCCTGCAGAAGCCATGTTCCAAAGACATTGGTGGCTTTGATCCACGTGCCCTTACCAGCCATGCTACTGTGAATCCATGGCAGCCAGAGGTCATTTTTAGCCTTGTATCTCCAAAGAGGCCCTTGGGGAGCAAGTTGCCTTTCTCTCAGCTGCTGCAAAGAAGAGAACTTGTGTCTTCTAGGTGCTTGTACCCATCTGCTATGGGTTCCACCCTTCCCAGCACCTCCTGGTTTCTCTTTGACAGAGGAGAGGGTAGTCCCTTTGAGGCAGTGATGCTTTTATTCCCAGTCTCACAGAGTACAGAGCAAGCTGCTGGTATCACAGGAGAGGAAACTCATCTTCAAAGCGAGGAGGGAATGTAGAGGCTGCCTTGAGTCTGAATGGTCTCCCACCAATTATCACACCACTGGACGATGAATATTACACTTATTTCTGTGTAACAAAGGATACAAATTCTTACTGCTTATGGGGAGAAGGTTGGAGGCAGCTCCAGGACGCCGTGTGAAAGGAAATAAAAAACCAGTTGTAAATTATTACAACCCAAAGGAAAAAAAATCCCCAGACCATTGTCTTTTATTACAGTGCTAAATCAATGAGAAAGAACGTAGGTGATTTGTCAAGGTGGAATCCACATTCCTTACAACATCCAAATTTGCTTTCATTAGAATGTCAGTATTCTGATCAAATGATTTTGCTTTTATTAATAAGGCTTTATGCAAATGAACCCCCCAAAGCGCTAGTTCCTGCTCACAAGAAATCCTATCTGTATGGAAGTGGAGTAGTTGTGTAACTCTCCTTCTCAAGGTGAACACAATTAAATGTAAAAATCCTGACAGACCCGGTATCTCTTTATATAGCCACAGTGATAATTGATAATACTAAATGCTCTGACAGACTTTCATCCCTGTTGTTGAAAGACAGCACTAAGGCAAACACAATCATACATAACTGATCACAAACAGCAAAAAGAAAGCTGAACTAAGTTATTCAACAAAAGCTTTGTCCACCGTCAAGTGATGAGCAATTCTAAGCATAGAAAAAACATAGTTTTTAAATATTTCAATGTCAGCTGCATAATCAGTATTTTTCATATATTGTCTATACTATTTTATTGCACTTTCTGTTTTTGTTAATTGCCATCTCTCCATAATACTTTGGAACACCTTCAGCAGACGCTCACACATTCATAAGGAAGATTGCTTCAGTGATTCCACCTGCATGGATGAAGAGGAGAGGGGGGCAATGTGTGGGTAGCAATGGGAATCTCTTTGTAGCTGAGTAAATTTTTTGGGAAGAGAAAGAAAAGATTTCATGGAAGATGTCATGTTGCTTGGTTATGAAGCATGTTGAAATGTAATATAGGTATAATGTAGTATAATACTGGATGGGTGGTAGACAAGTGTGCAGAGGGCATGGTCTGGGTGGTTAGGTGTCTGGAGGAGAGACAGATCAGCTGTACCACAGAGGTAACCCAGAAGGTGCTGAGCCTGAAGAAGTATTAAGGCTTCCTGGAGGTCTCTTCAGAGCTTTACTGAGTATACCACATCCACTGGAAGAACCAAAGGCCTGTAGGGGAAGGTTACCAGAAAGCTCTTTGGAGCTAAGAGGGAGATGGATTAAACCTCTGTAAGAGCGGGGTATATTGTTTTTTCATTAAAAATAGTTGACTGTTGAGGTCCTAGAAGCATAGTTACAATGCAGGGGCTGGGATAACTCAGTCCAGATTTTGTGTGGGAGCAAGACTACAGGCCCTTACTTAGACGGTGGTTTCCACAGGTTGTGGATATTGTGTTTTATATTGGTTCTCTTTTCCCTCCTTCCCTAAAAAGATGGACTAGAAGGAGAAAAAAAAGTGAAGTTTACAAAAAGTTGTAATATGTGCTAAAATTTACTGAATAGCTTCTACATAAGGGCTAAGTAGGTAGGACTTTTCAGCCTGGGAAAGACATTACTGAAAAGGTTATGTGAAAGACTTACAAAAAAAGTGAAAGAAGTAAAAGTGAATAAAAGACTCCCCTATTCATTAGAAAAACTGAAGCGCATCAAAAGGTATTAGCAGGCAGTGAGTTCAAAACAAACAAAAGGAGGTGTTTCTTAACCCAGGTAGTGAGGAACGTGCATAGCATTGCTTAAAATGCTGAACTGTCTCTTTTATGAAAGTAATTCTTGGCAGGAAAATTCCCCGAGGCCTGTTGAGTATAAGGGCATTGCCTCTGGCTTGGAAAAGTCCTTGAGCTGTAGAGTCTGCAAAGCTGGAGGAATGCTCTGGAGAAGGGTCTGTAACAGACTTGCTCTGTTCTTCTTCAGATGGCCAGATAGGAAGCTAGGGGGGTCTTTGACGTGACCCAATAAACCCCTAATTTTGGTTTTGAAGTCCAGGAAGAGCCTCTATCCTGCTGCATCTGTTTCAAAGACCCATCTGTAGGAGGATCATCTTGAAACCTTTTCAAATATCTTCCTGTTCTTCCACATGCACATTGCTGCTTGCTTGTTTAACTATATGGATTGCACACTGCTGTGGCTGTGGCCTGGGAGACTGGTGAGCACAAAAGAACAAAATCCAGTGCTTTTAAAGTATGTTTGGAGTGCATTTTAAAGCACCTTTTTTTCTTTATTGTGTCTTTTTTTTTCTCCCAATCAACAAACCCACAGCCTTACACTGGTGAGCTAAGTGCACTGGGTTTAATTGTCTGGTTTTGTGCTAGGGGAAGCCATGGAAAGGTAGAGATAGCATAAACTGCCACGGGAAATTCTTGGGTCCAGTGTTTTCCAGAGAGTATTGCAAGGACTGTCAGCCCCTGATATGAAGATAGCTACTTCAGAGCTGCTCTAATTTATGCTTATCTTTCTACAGGCTTTGGAAAACAAGTAACAGGAGAGCAGCACACTCCAATTATACCCTTGATACACTCCTTATCCTGAGGACCATAAGCATGACAGCCTTTATTCTCTTTGCTCCTTGTGTCTGCTCCTTAAGAAGGCAGAGCAAAAGGGAGAGAGGGAGGAAGAGAGGGGAATCCTACATAGGTAGCAAAAGGGTGATTTCTCCTGGTTTTAAAAACCTTTGGGATTATTCTTTCTTCTCGGACTTTCATAATTATAAAAATGCAGCATCTTACTGTTTACCAAAGCTCACTTACTTTGTAAGAGTAGGATGAAATTTCTAGTCTAATGGAGAATCAAGCCTGGTAGACTGCTGCAGGCAAATTGGTCAAGGAGATTTCCAGAGCTGCTTTGTCTTTGTCACTTGGAATTCCTCCATTCTCATTGTCATCAATTCATCCTCTACATCCCACATCCTCTTTTCTATTTCACATCAGCAAAATGAACAAAACATACCATTCTTACAAAAATAAGATATCAACTGGGCACTGATTGATGTGTGATTTCCCTCCTCACCACCTTCTCTGTCACTCTCAGAAATGTTTATGCTTTCATTTCTCTCCAGCCTTCCAGGAGCAGCCACTAAGGCATTTGACTTTAAATGATGAGTCTGTAGCTGGGAGGGCAAGAGGGTGGTCTTCTAAGCATGGCTGGGAGTTATTAGTCCCGGTTAATTACTAGGGGAATTTATGTGGTGAGCATCAATCAAGGCTTAGACACATCAGATTCTGCTGTATAAACTGGCCTGTGCCCAAACTGCATAAAATGGCTTTTGTCTTAATATTATTACCATGATTTGCTAGCTGAATGTATAGCTCAAATATATTCTGAAAATGGGAAACTCTGGCTAAAACCATCAAACATCCCAGGACTGTGAATGTCAGTCTGCATATCAATTGGAATAAACTTGGACTGCCTGGGGTGAGTGATCAATTATAACAATTTGGCACTGATGGGGTAAGGTCTAGCAATGGATTATAACATGTTGCCTTTGCTTAGGGTTACTGAATAATGCCAAGAAATTATGGAGTGCCTGAGCCAGTTTTGCTAGTGGGACTGAGGCAATGTTCTAGACAAAAGCAGGTTTGTAGCACTGGTATTTCCTTTATCAAACCAGAAGTTCTTCTAACTTCTTGCGAACAACTGAATATCCCTTGGGTCTGACTTCTTGGGAAGGCCATATTTGTCAAATAAAAGTGATCTTGTGGTTCATGGTAAGAAATAGTGTTCTTAACTTTTCCATACAGGATACAAAGGAACCAGAGGCAAAGAGCACTGCAAAAAAAAAATTTTAGAAAAAAAATTAAAAATGCAAGCTGGCCTCATTATGCCCTGTCATTTCCCTTGTCTCCCAGTTCACCATAAGAAGCAGCATCCAGCTGATTCACAGCTTTCCTCTTGGGCTCTGTGGAAAGCATCTTGTTTGGCCCAAGCTTAGGAGAGGGGTAAAGAGACAGTAGGTTGGCTCTCAATGCATCCTAGGTTCATAGGGATGAGACAGAGAAGGATGTGTGGGATGTGGGCTGGACTTCCTTCCTTATTTCTTTAAGCACCTGCCTGGGTGTGATGGCATTGAATGCCTGTCCCCAGTGAGGCCACCACAGCCAGGACGCTGGGCCAGGTGGGATTGCAGGTGTGCTTCAGCCCTCTGGTCATGTGCTCATTGAACTGGGTGCAAACCTTGGCTGAGGGAATGCCTCTGGAATCTGAAATTAAGATAAATTAATTTAATGACAACCAAAAGCTCTTTGTGAAACTCAGTGACCTGCAGGTTAACAGTGACAGTGACCAAATGTATTTAAGAAAAAGTCTGAAGAAAATCACTCAGACTATAAAAAGTTACACAGACTCACCCTTTACTTCATAAAACCACACTGTTTAAACCGGTTACAGCACTTTCATGGCCACAATATGCAGAGTGCAGAGTCGTGGGCTGCTGGCAAAGTCCTGTGACACACACACAGCACCCAGGAGCTGCAGCAGTGATTGCTCCCTGCCCCAGCGTGCTCGGGCGAGGCGATAAAGCCGCTGCGTTTGGGCTGCCTGGCATTCGAGGAGCCCCGGTCAGCAGCCCACGCTCCGACAGCTCCGCGTCCCGCCTGCCAGCAGCGCAGAGCGGAAAATCCGCTAAATGCCTGCCTGGTTCAACCGGCTGCTCCTGTTAACATTCCTCCACCGTACGCCCCGGCAAGTGCCACGTAGCTGGGGGTGGGTGGGAAGAGGGGAGGGGGAAGCCGAGGCGTTACTCCTGTGATGGGACAGCAGTGCGTGGTGGCAGGGACATCTGCTGCTGCTGGTAGGGGACGGAGCAAGGGCAAGAGTAGGAAATCGGGCACGGGGGGAAAGCAGAGAAGAGGGAAAGCTAGGGATATACAGTCCACGGGTAGCTTGTCTATTTTCTATTACCCCCAGATACTGATCATAAGGATCATGTGCTGTACCACACCCCGGTGCTGCAGCCTGAGGAAGGCCAGTGAGAAGGGCCAAAGGCTTTTGAAACAGCCCCATAAGGGGCACCACAGGGTGCTTGGGGAGGGACATGCACAGGGCCAGCAGGGGCTTCCTCCCCCTGATGCTGATTCTCCTGTCTCTACTGTGTATTTCTTTCAAAGGGAAACAAAAGCCAAAATTTTAAAATGCTTCAAAAAAGACTCAAAAACAATTTCGTGTGTGGTTTTTGTTTGTTTGTTTGTTTTAACTGGAGATTGTGAATGTTATAGGGAGAAATAACTAGGGCTGTGAACTTGAAAGAAGGTGGGGAATTTAGGGAGCCAGCTCCTGACGGCTTTACCATTTGGAACTTCTTGTGAAAATTTCAGCTTCTATGGTGAAAAATCTGGTTATGGCCATAGCTTGGCAGTGAACTGAGTTTGGGTAGATATGCAGTGCGGAGATGGACCAAGGTCAGTGTTACTCCTTAGAAACTTTATAAACCCTGTGTATTGGGTTTGCATGGCTGTGTTTTGGTAGCAGGGAGCTACAGGTGTGGCTTCTGTGAGAAGCTGTCAGAAGCTTCCTCCATGTCTGGCAGAGCCAAGGTCAGCTGGCTTCAAGGACCTGCTGCTGGCCATAGCTGAGGCCATGAGGAATGGTGGTAAACCCTCTCTGATAATGTATTTGAAAAGGAAAAACCAAAGTTATTGAGCAGATGTAATTGCAGCCAAAGAAGAGCAGAGTAAGAATATGTGAGAGGACCAACTCTGCAGACACCAAGGTCCGTGGAGAAGGAGAGGCAGGAGGTGCTCCAAGCTCTGGAGCTGAATTCCTGCCTGTGGTGCAGACTATGGTGAGGCAGCTGTGCCCCTTCAGCCCATGGAGGACCATGGGGATGCAGAGATCCATCTGCAGTCTGTGGAGGAAACCCACACTGGAGCAGGTGGATGTCTGAGAGGAGGCTGTAACCCCATGGAGCAGGGTCCTGGCAGGGACCTGCAGACCCATGGAGAGAGGAGGCCACGCTGGAGCAGGTTTCCTGATAGGGCTTGTGACCCCAGGGGTGACCCATATTGGAGCAGGCTGGGCCTGAAGGACTGCCACCTGTGGCAGTGACCCACGCTGCAGCAGTTTCTGGAGAACTCTTGCCCATGGGATGGAATCATGCTGGAGAAGTTTGTGGAGGACTATCTCCTGTGGGAGGGACCCCACGCTGGAGCAGGGGAAGGACTCGCCTCTCTGAGCAGCAGCAGGAACACCATGTGATGAACTGAACACCCCCATTCTCCTTCTCCTTGTGCTGCTGCGGTAGGAGGTAGAGCTGGGACGGAGGAGGGGTAGGGGATTTATTTACTTCTCATTATCCTACTCTGATTTTGTTAGTAATAAATTCAATTAATATCCCCAATTTGAGTCTGTTTTACCTGTGACAATATTTCACGAGGGATCTCTCATGGACCTTACATCAACCCATGAATCTTGGTTATAGTTTCTCTCCCCTGTCCACTTGTGGAGGGGAGTGATAGAGTGGGTTTGGTGGGTGCGTGAAATCCAGTAAAGGTCAAACCACTACACCCTCCTCTGCAGAAGGAAAAAGAAGTGAATATCTGTGTGGTTATCAGGGAAAACTTCATTCATTCAGTGACAGCAGCTCTCCTGTGGATGGAGATGAAGGTTTATAGCATATGAATACTATGCAGTAAGGTTGAAGGTTGTAGATATGTTGATAGCTGTAAATTTTATGGGTGAATTCTTCCCAGCACCCTCCAGTTTTATAGTGGAAGGATCAGTACTTCTGCTCTTGCTGGAGCAATGCAGAGTGAGCTCTGTGCATCAAGACTGGCATTCCCAAGTGGGCCATGATCTGCTCTCACATAAATAAATAGCATGCAGCTGTCACAAAAGCTTTCATGGATTCAGGGCAGGAAAAAAGAGAGGATAAAGATATGTGGCAGTTAAAATATTTAATATTCAAATGAGCCTGATGTCCTGGGGAGCTGACCCAGAGTGTTTTCTTGTTAGGAAGAGCAAAGCCAGCCAGCTGGATGCTTTCCCTTCAACAGACTGACTGCTGTAGCTGAACTGATGCTCTCTGGTGCCCTATGCCTGCATGCTGAAGGTGAATCAGGCACTGTGTAGAGTGTCACTGTAACACACAACTTCAAGTGTCATCCTCAGACCGTGAACCTTTTCACTTTTCTTCAGCCAATGAATTGACTGATTCCCTCTTGTCCTGCTTTGCTCTGTGACGCCCATCAAATATGACTTTTTCTATACTCTTTGTGAAATCTGTAAAAACCCCATGGTAGGTAAGAAGGACACACCTACAATTAATTGATTAGCTTTTAAAATATTTGAAAACCAATAGCAAATAAATAAGCTTAAGGGGTTAGTCTAAAGACAAATGATCAAGAATGCATTTGTCTCAAGGTTTTGGCCAGTTTGCAGCTGGCAATTTTGGTGGCTGTGGTTTTAGGCAGAACAAATGTGGATGCTACCTTGGTTAACATGCAATACAATACTAATGTAATGCCAATTATAGATAAACATCTTAATTGAAAACTGAGGAAAGCATTATTAGATATTTTCTAGAAAGTAGGATTGGAATGTAGTCTGAGTCTTTACAAAAGCAGTGGGGAATAACAGCTAATCTTGATGTTCTGACTAATTCCTCACAGAAACAGCATTTATTTTGAAACAGTGAAGCCCTTCTGCACAGGAGTAGTCCTGTTTTCAGAAAAACTGACTACCATCTTGACAAAAGAAATTAGTGTTTGCACTCAAACACAAGACATATGACTGTTTAGTATGTCTTGGAATGAAGAGCATGTTTTCCAAAAAAAGGCTAATAGGCTGGTCTACATGATTATTGAAATTTGGCAAATGCTTTACACAATAAGGCTGTTGTGGTCACACAGTCATCTTATTTTTGCTTGCTTCTCACAGATGCCTGCTATTCAGTGACAGCTGAATTCAGACACAATGCAGGCAGAGTTTCTAAGATCCTTGCTACTCTGTGGGTTGGGTGGGTGAAATCAGGAGGATCCTCATGACGTTCTCCTGGAAACAGTGGAGGTCCAACAGCAGCCAGGTGTAACATTTGGCCAGGAGGTTTCTTGAGTATCACTGGCCACATCCTCAGGTGCTGCAGATTGAGCAAATCACTGAGCTCAGTGGCCTGTGTTGGTTTCTCCTGGGATGTTCAGGTGCTGCTTTTCTGCCACTTTCTCCAGTGGCTTTTTATGCATCAAAAGGCTCTGAATCAAACCTCTAAGTAGTATGAAAAGTACAATGAATTTAGGAGCAGCTACCCAGGAAGCTAACTTAGCAATAAGAACTTGATAATAAAGTGCTTGATGAGAAAGAGAACTGAAATTTGAGAGTAGTAACAGGCCAACAATGGAGCTCAAAGGAAATGTTTGAGGCTCTCAGATGTCCCAGCTGATTTTTGATGCTGAAAAGATATCAGATAGTCGGAGCTAGCTGCACACTGAGGACTGGTGTGAAACATGCTGCAAAGTCTGTCTTCCAGCCGACAAAACAGCCAAGCTATTACAAGGCAATCTGGCTAGCATTATATCTTTTAATATATTTCCAGACTTTAGGTTCTGAAATCTCCAGAGGATCATGAGCCTCCAAGGTCATCAGGTTTTTGACCTTTCTTTTATTGCCACAGCAACCAAAGCTGTCTTTAGTATTTAAATTAGTTAATCAGTTGCAGTCCTTGATTTATGCTCATTGGCAGCAGCCATCCTTGAAAGTTATTTCTTGACTAATATGTGCTTTTATCACAGGAGGGTATTCCCACACACCAGTTTAAGACCCTTTGATAGAGGAATTCACTTCATCATCTGTGTTCAGTACCTCATCTAGAACCAACTAGTATGAATTACTATTATAGTTTTGGTTTTTTTCTGCCTAGAGTCATCTTAATTCTGGTTTACATTCCCTTAGAAGGAGATGGAGGTCACTTAGTTGGAAAAAAGCACAGGCTCTAATTGCTTCCATTTTATAAAATGCTCCAGCTTTGCACTGTATGTGAATGAAATTACAATGCACAAATAAGTTAATCACTTCAAACAACTCTTCTGAATGAGGTCAAAATATGAACCGTTGCCTGTTTAACTGTCATATTCTGATAATCCCTGATTCTTCTGATATAGCATGGAATAAAGGATTAAGGGCAAGGTCATCAACTGAAATGCCCTGAGATTCAGGACTATACATTGTTTTTACTGTGTGGGTTTGGGCATATTGCTCCAGCCCTTTGCAACACACTTCCTTGAATTGTAAAATGCAGCTAACACTTACACTTTGCTCATATGGAATCAGAACATTTAAGTGGTTTTCCTGTTTGAAATGGCACCACCTTCTCTATTTCTTCTGCTTTTAAAGAGATATTCCTACAGTGGTGCAGGTGCTCAGTTCTGCCTGTGCTCTAAGCTGTCTTAAGAGAGACACAGACGGGAAGGGAAGGGAAGGGAAGGGAAGGGAAGGGAAGGGAAGGGAAGGACAGGACCTCTGGAGTCTCTAGCACAAGCCCCTGCTCAAAACAGTTCCTGCAGGTTGTTTAGGCTGTGTCCAGGTGAGTTTTGAATACTTTCAAGAATGGAGATCCCACAACCTCTGGGCAGCCAATAGCATGAGCTGACACTGCCTCATCTCTGCAGAGATGCATTTCTGAGGACTGCACTCTCCCAGCAATACTGCTTTGTACAGTAATGTATTTTAATAGTTTTGCACTTTAACCTGCTTTGTCTCCTCGGACCATTGGTGATGTCAGGCTTTGGCTGTATTGTGCCTGTGCACATCCTAAGAAATGAACAATGCGTGCTCTCTGTGGCAGCTCTGTATTAAAAGTAGTTTCCAAATACTGGTCAAGTTCTGATCTGTGAGTAGGGTTTTCTTTCACTTCTAATCATTGGTAGCAGCTTTAACAATGACAAGCATGGACAAAGCTGGGAATTTCATTATGAGCTACTAGAAAACAAAGATAATCTCTTCTCTCTTTTGGGATGTGCCCACAGCTAGAGTCCTGGATGTCAAAGCCAACCATATTTAGTTGAAACACTGAACACATGCTTCTTGTAATGCCTATCAATACCTATTATTCATTGGTCTTTCGAGAAAGTCATAGTTTGCAGTGCCAAAGCCCACGTGTTGCTGAATGGTGAAAATGTTTTCACTGATGCAGTGTGGAGTGTGCTGTTTGCAGAGCAAAAAATAATCCCTGCAGTCCAGCATGGTGATTCTTTCTGTTGCCTTAAACCAGCGGCCCCTGGGGACACGTTTGTCTGGGCTGGCTTCTGACAACATGACCTCATCATTATGCTAAACC
Source organism: Corvus brachyrhynchos (assembly GCF_000691975.1). NCBI lineage: Eukaryota > Metazoa > Chordata > Aves > Passeriformes > Corvidae > Corvus > Corvus brachyrhynchos. The sequence continues at coordinate 784,449 of NW_008237436.1, forward strand.
CATGTTCTTCCTGTCTTTGCACAAATAGTTTTGCAATCCAAATGAGCACACTCTTTGTTATTTTAAAGAGTGGCTGGTACCAAAGCGAATCATTTTTCTTTTGATTAGCATTTTCAAAGGATAACCTTCGTGAATTTTCCACAGAGGCTGCTGCTTCTGCCACACAGTGCATCTGGTTGAGTTTTAATCATTTAGCAATTCTTGGCCTCAAAATGCTGTCGTTCCTGGGACTTCTTGAAAGCTGTGACATGAAGGCCGGTGGGGACAATGCCTTTTTTCTGATGTGTGTTCATTGCAGGATAGGATTCATGTTTTACGTCCTCTGTTTACTGCCAAGGCAGCTGCTGTTGAGGGGAAGGTGAAGCCATCCAAGAGGTGTGTTTGTAATATGCAATGGCAGCACATCTCTGAAAGGCATGGGACTAAGAGCCAGCTCAGGGAATCAATAAAATTTAAATAATTTTTATATGCTTGCTTATGGCCTTGGACATATTTCCCCTGTAACTCCAAGAGGACTTTAATTTGTGTAAGTGTTGATGCAACTTTGACCAAGAAGTTGAGGTTTTGCCATATATATCAGACACTATCAAGTGAACTGACAAGCACGATATTTGCAGTTTCTCTGGACCAACACTATCCATTTTCAGAGGGATTAATTAGTTATGGTGCTCAGAGAAAGGATTTCCATAGTAACTTAAGGAATTTATTGCTTAATGTAAAATAAATGAAGTGGGAGAGGGTATGTAGATTAGGATGCAGCTTGCTGTTTTATAATATTTAAGCTGATTGCAGGGATTCAGAATAGTTCAAGTATCCCTTTGGCACTAGTCCTGAGCCTTTTAATATGATCCTATTTTCTGACGTGACTCTGTGACCAAGGGACCACAGAGCACCACTAGCGTGTGTGGGATAATGCATTCAGACCTTGGTTGTATAGGAAATCTTCTAAATCACTGGGCAGCCACACTCCTTGTGAGAGTGAAAGTTCTGTGTGAAAACTGCCTAACAAGAAAACCAGGGTGAGAGGAACCTTACAAGTTAAAAATAGGGTTTAGTGTTTTCGCATTTCCTATAGCTGGCAGAAAAGCCATAGAATGTTCTCTGAAGAGTCAAACTGAGGAAAAGTTACTGAATGAAGAAATCTGTGTTAACAAGCATATACAAACTGCACAAAGCAGAGTTTGCCTTTGATGTCCATGTTATCTGTTAATTGTGTGCAGATAAGGAGTGATTGTCTCACACTGATTTCAAGTTGCATTTCCTTTCATTATCCACCAAACTTTGCTGTCTCTTTTTCTTTTTTTTCTTTTTTTTGCTCTGCACTTTGCTTTTTCTTAGCTTTCTCTGCTTTCCCCCTAGTTGTTCTTTATTTAAAGAAATTGCAGAGATTTCCTATTTCTGTCTTGCCATCTGGTCTAACTCCACAGTGGCTTTCCTGCTAGATTGCTACCGCTGGAACAGCATAGCAGGTATATACCATTTCAGGCACATAAATTTTCCAGAAGCAGCTGTTACAGCAGTGGCTTTTGCTTGAAAATAGGATTTCAAAGTCAGTTACGATGATAGTTGCTTGGACCCAGGATATTTAAAAGTAAGGCACAATTAGACCAATATCCTTTTTGGATTTTTTGGGGGTTTTATTTAAAGTAGAGGAATCTAATCCTTACAGCTATTGTTCCCTCTTCATTTTAAGTACCAGAATTTAATCATATAATTTTCTCCTCTCGTTTTTTACATAGAAGCTCTGCTTTCCCTTGTGGACTGCCTTTCCTTGCTGACACAGTATTCATCGCTGTATGTCCAAGTGTCTTCCTCCATGTCACTAATCATTGCCATGTGTTTTCCTTTTCACCTTCTCCCTAAGAGCAGTGGGATATTCAGTGACATCATTGTGCAGGTAGTAGGAAGAGGTTCTGTTTGGGTTGTGGTTCATTTTTTTTCTTATCCTGGTTTTTGGTTGTTTATTCCTCCTCTTCTAGTTAGTGCACAGGGGCTTTCATTTTTCTCTTTCTATTTCAATTTGCTTTAATACCCTTCAACATCCTCAGTCATTCTCAGTATACCTCCACCTCACAAATAAGCCAGGATCTGAGATGATTAATCATGGCATAGCAGTTTATTTTCTCTAAGGTATACATAGCTAAACAAGATTTAATGGGCTTCAAAGGACAAACTCAGAGAAACAGCAGGACATTTCAATTATCTTTTTGGAGAGACAGAGGAATTGTCAGGAAAGCAATAACAGTGATACAGATAGATATTGCAGTGAGGGGAGAGGATTTGCTTGTAAAAGGCATTAGCAGGGGACTCCCCTGCTGTCTGACACCTGACAACAGGGGTTACTGCTGAAAGCCTGTTTTTAATGCTCGCTCTAGCCATGCTGTTCTCTTCATGTGGGATTGTTTCTAAGCAAGTGAAAGCTCATAACAGATTGACTTTTCCAAATTAGCCAAGGATGGTGTTTCCTGTTGATTAATGAAAGCCCAGCAGCCAGTGAGCCAGATGATGACAAAATTAGGCCTATAAAGCACTCAGTCCAGTTTGTGCAAGCCTCTGCACCAAGCAGAGGCCCTCCTACCGCTCCCCCCTGCCGAGTAGTCGCTGTGTTGAAAAGCATGACTTTTAGTCATCCTTAAAGTATTTGGGAGCTTGCCCTGAAATTGCTGAAGACTTTTTCAGGATGGGGGTCACCAAGGGGGATAGTGAGAGCCCAAACCAGGTGTTGCCCTCAGTGCCGGGGGGTGCAAGGCTCTGTTCTCTGGGAAGGCTAAACCACTCCCTGGGGGGCTGGTTTCTGTCCAACTTGGGGAAACTTTTATTCAATATGAAGTACTTAAATAGTTGTTGCACTAGATGGACGAATATGGGTTCCCCCTCCCAAGCAGTCTCTCTCACTCTTTTTCTCATGGAATAGTTATTTCTTCCATGCAAGTCCAAGCCCTGGGACTCAGATGGGCTGACCTCAACACAGAGCAGGGGAGGCCAGGAGGGAACAAAATCTGCTGCTGAGGTGCCCTGGTTAAATGTGTGAACTGATGGGCTATTGGCCCTGCTTTTGTGCGAATATGCCAAAAAATGAGATTTTCACGGCCATTTTTGGCACAGAAATAAATTCGTTTGGGGGTTTTTGTTTTATTTACAAATACTTTTAAAAAACCCTAACAAACCATATTTTTGACTTCACCTGATTTATTATAATTTTTTAACAAGTCAATGCTGTTTTCATTTTTAATTCAGAGGCCAATTATGACATAACCCTGCTAGAAATAATTACTCAGTAATTGTTTCTCTCTCTCTGCATTTTCATTGCAGAGCTGTTTTATTTTCAATTCTGGTGCTTTACTTACTTGACAAACAGTTTTTATTTTATATCTTAATGCTGTTGGACAACACTATCATCTGCTTTTTCATTTTGTAACACTGTGTAGCACTAATGATTCATGTTGATAATGTATACAAGGTATAACAGAAAATAAATATCATGAGGTTTGCTGGAAGAAAGGTAATATAATATTTGAGAGCCTTGTTCCCTGGAGAAAGGAAACCATAATTGTTTCCAGAATGCGCTTGCCTGATTACTTTTGAGTCTTTGGGACTGAGCTCCCACTCTCTGCTGCCTTCTCACAGCAGGCTGAATTCAGCCCTGAGGAAGCAGCACAACCCCCTGTCTCCATCTGGGAAAGAGGAGTGCAGCTCAGCCTGGAGCTGCTGGCTAGGGAAGGGCTGTGATTTTACAAGTGGGTGGTGGCAGCTCCCTGGCTCTGTCTTTGGGGCAGCAGCATTGCCTTGAATGCCTGCAGTGGTTCATGGAGAGCGATGAACATCGGGGGTTTGGGATTGGCTTTCCTCCACTCAGACCTCACATCTGTAGTCCCTTCTCTGCTACTCTGAGTATTCTAACTGCTGGAGTTTGGTGGATTCAACCTAACAACACGTTGTAGTCACAAGAATACACTCTATCCATCAAATACCTCGAGGGTGAATTGCTGAGTTTGTGAGGTTGGCTGTTTTAATCTCCACAGCCTGCAATGGTTTTGGTAAAGGATGCTCGCCACAAATCACAGTCATAGGTGGTTTTTTTCTGAAATACAGAGGTCATAACCCATGGCCAATAATTTAAAAAGTAAGCAGTGATTATGTTGCCTCACTGCTGCTAGGGATCTTCTCAGGAAAGGCTGAATTTCAGAGGCTGAGCACTTAATGCCAGGCCTTGGCTCAGCTGAAGTGTGTTGAGCCCCCCTCATTTCATTAGTGATGCCTGATGCAGCGTGCATGTCCAGATGGGCTCTGGGGGAGCAGCTCTGCTCCTCACCAATTAGTTATCAGAACAGAAATCAGGCCACTATTCCATGTTCATTAATTCTGGATCTTTGCACTGCAAAATCACCTGGCTGTACCAGGGGGATCCAGGACAGGCACTAAGCAATGGTCATATTCCTACTGAATTTGCCAAGGTGCACACTGAGCTTTGTGCTGGCTGTTGGGTGACAGACGACATGTGGTCCAGCCTGAAGTTTCTTTAGGTCCTTTGAAACAAAGTCTTCAAGTAAAAAGTAACACTTTCAAAATTTTAGTCCAATTTGAATAAATTGAATAAAAGACCTGTTAGTTTATACTGTGTGCCTGTTGCAATTTTTGCTCTGATACAGGGCACCTTATAACTGGATAAAGTCTTGTGGACCCCTGCCCACATGTAAACCCACATAGTACTTCAAATCCTGAATACACAAGTAGCACCCTGTAACCACAAGTCACACTCTTTGTAGAAAATTTCCTTCTGCTCTCCTTTTCCCAGCTTCATGTTTTTGTCATTTGCTAAACAGATTGAGGCTTCAGACAAATAGCTTTCCAACAGTAACAAGAGGTGGTAGCAGCCATGTCAAGGATGTTATAAAATCCTGCTGTCTGTGCTGTTGTGCTTAATCTTGACGACACAGGCAAGGGAACCAAGCACCGAGCAGAAGGGATGTAAAATCTCCTAAGTCAGTAGAATGATGGATAACATGCTTTGTCCTTTTGCAGATCTTTATGAATGCTCAAAATTATGGCTAGGCTTGGATTAAACAGCATTTCAACCAAAATATTGCATTTGGGTCTTTCAGACATTGAGTCATTTGAACGATGGGAGAACATTTAATCTTACACCCACACAGACATCTTCATTTCCAAAACAGGATCTCTCCTGACGTTTAATGACTCTCCAGTCTGTGTTGAAACTGAATGCTGAAAGGAAAATACATCAGTCAGCAACGGAATGTTAAAACTCACTCTGTACTCGTTCAAACATCATTGTCAGCATCTCTGGCTTTTGAGGGTTTATACATGCTAAATATTCTGGACAATACTCTTTATAGCCTCAGAATTTTTTCCTATGCATTATATTTTTCAGCTCCTCTTCTTTTTTTTTTTTTTTTGTGAATCCCACACCAGTATTTCATTAGCCACTTCTTTACTGACCAGAGTAAAACATTCTGTTTCTCCATGCGCTGCTTCTCTGCCTGTCCTGAACTACTGATTTCCTTCATGTCTGATCCCTTTTGATAAGCCATTTGTGCGTCTTGAACTTGACTCAGACAGGCTGGAAAACAGAAAGAAGAACTGAAGCTCTGGAAACTGCTTACTGTGTTTTATATGAGTCCTCCTTCATAGGTGCAGTTCATCTCTGTCGTACTTGACGTATCAGGTGGTTCTAACTGCTTTCCTGTTTTAATGGCAAACTTTTCTCAAGTAGATTTTTCATGGTTTATGGAGATTTTGTGTGAATGTTTTAGTGTCACTTCGTCACTATTAAGGCAGAGAGTTATCAGCAAAGTAAAGGGATGGTTTTGGATGAACTCTAATTAGAAATTATTTTGAGCCTGGTTAATTATGTCACTTCTTTAACAGACTCGGCAGTGTCTGAAGGTGTCAATAGCCTTCATGAGGATGAGAATATCCTCAGTGGCATTTGGCAATGCTGGGACTGAGCTCTTCTGAAACTGTCCCCAAATAATCAGCTCACTTTAGCATGGCAGCAGATCAGGAAGCTAAGAGCTACCGAGAATCACAACAAGACCTAGTGTAAGCAAGCAGCCATCAGCTGAGAAGTTCACACGACGTTATTTTACCTTCGGAGTGATATTTTGTATGTGCCTTAGAGAATGGCAAAAAGCCATTCATTTTTTCAGGGGGAAAAAACGAGGTCCAAAGCTTAGAGGTGGCATCTGCCTGGGCTTGAGGCAGGTCTGCTCTGGAGACCTACTTGAATATCTGCCAGCAGAATGAGCCACCTTACAAGGTTTTGTAATGTGTGTTTGCCTACTTTGGCAAGCCTGACATCGAAATGGCATTTGTGGATTTGAGAACCCCTGGGGTGAGTGAAGTTGCAGAGGCTGTAACCCAATCCTGAGGAATTACCACTAAATGCACCCCTTCTGTGACCCTAAAACCCATTCATACAGCTGCAGGCCAGCTCAACTGAGGCTGTTCTGCTGCTGCAAGCCTCCCTCTATCCAGGTGTCTTACTGTCACTGGGGAGGGTCACACAACTGTTCCTGCCAAATGAAATAACACAGTGACTCTCCGCCTTCCTCTAACCATTACTTCCGTCTCACCGAGTCCTGGCGGAATGAGTGTAACTTTTCCTGTGGGGAGACGTGAGACTCAGCAGCAGATGTTTTTTGTTTTTTTTTTTTTTTGTTTTTTTTTTGGTTTTGTTTTGTTTTGTTTTCCCAGCAGTTTGATCTCTGCTATATTTTTCTGAAAAGGGACGTTTTCTCTTTATTTCCTTTACATTAGTTTTCATCACGTGTGTTTCCTTTTGTTAGTGAAAAGATAAAAGCTGATAGGAATTTAGAGCAGAGGGTGAAGTGGAAAATGTGATATTTTCACTAGCTGCAAGTCACTTTGAAATATGGTTTGTAACATTAACAGCATTCCTGTGCACGGAAGAACAGTGAATGATTTTGTCCTTTCCATTCTTTGGCACTGACCCACTGTAGCTCCATTCAAACCTAGTTTTTTAAAGAGAGAGGGCTGCCTTGGAGAATGGCCTTTGGTGCATAGACATAAGCACCTGCGCTGTCCTGGGAGGTACTGGTTTGTTATGACCATGGTTAAAAAGGTACTCAGGCTCTGCAAAGAATCACTTCAGGTGCCATTTGTTGGATCCAACACTATAAAGGCAGTAGCATAAAGAATCTTGTCTGCTGTGGGATGCTGGGGATGCTGAGCTGAGTGTGCAGTGTGGAGCTCCAGTCCAGGTGCAGCACTCCAGGCAGACCCTGTCTCTGCAGTGCTTGCCCCGTTTTAGTCATTTGAGCTCTTACAGGGTTTTCTTACAAGAAAACAACTCCATTCATCACTTCCAATACCAGACAGAGAGGATGTTCACATGAGAGCTTGTTGCTGCACAGTGAGATAAAGGCAAGGCCACACAGGTGTGTAATCACTGGCGCAGAATGGGAGCCGCCTGTGGGATCCCCCATTATCATCACTCGTCTGAGTCTGCCCTGCACCGAGGGAGAGATGCAGCACAACACAGGCCTGAAATAAGTCTGCACTCCTCATGCGTGGCTTTGTCAAGTTCTCATTCAAAAGAAGTGTCTTCATTTTATTTCAGCAAAAGCATTGCTCTCTGCACTATCATGTGCTAGCTAATACCCTGTTAGCTCTGTAGTGGGTTCTTGTGGTAGATTAGCTGAAGTTTCATCTGTTCCTTAGGAAGGGTATATCATTGTCAATATGTTTAATCCTTCTGCAAAATCAAACCATTTAATATGCAAAAGATAGTATTTATCATTTATCTCTTGGAACAAAATCAGGGATGAAAAATACTGACATAAAACAATCCAAAATTTCAGATTTTTTAATCCTATAAAATGTCAATACATTGAAACTCACAGATTTTAATGGATTCAAATTCTTCTGAATCAATGACAAAAACTATTGAACTTGTTATTGATATAGTTTGACATGATAGTTCTTTTGTTCAGTTGCTCTTTTTGTACGATTTCTCAAAAAGATTTTGAGAGGGGGAGAGAACAAAAGAGGAGGAAGGAGGAAGGTGGGGAAGGAAGAGAGGGAGAAAGAAGAAAAAAGTGAAAAGAAAAGAAAAAAGAAAAGAAAAAAAAGACAAAGAAAAGAAAGAAAAGAAAAGAAAAGAAAAGAAAAGAAAAGAAAAGAAAAGAAAAGAAAAGAAAAGAAAAGAAAAAGAAAAAAGAAAAGAAAAGAGAGAACGAATATTGATTTAATGTATTTTAGCCATAACTATTCCATTTTCCCTTGCTGGCATACAGTGCCTACTTTAATTTTCTTCAAGTAAAAAAAAATGGCAGAAGAATTGCTATGCTGAAGCTGAAGACACATATTTTTGACTTTAATCATCTTCAGCACGTTATGTCTGTAACTGCTTGTCCCTGCTGCTCAGTAGTTGCATTATTCAAATCTGAACTTTATGTCTGACTTTTCTTCTAAAGTTTGTCAGAAAATATCAAATTCAGAATTTCAAGCATAATTTTTTTTTACTAAAATGTCGATTAAAAAAACTGGTCCAATTTCCAAGTTAAAATATGAAAAGTGTTCACTTTTTTTTCTCTATATAGAGCCATTACAAGAAAAACAAACTTAGAAGGATTTACAGGAGTGATTGGCCCCATTTTTTACTTTTTTCCACTCATTTG
>NW_008237436.1:793144-799731 GCF_000691975.1 Corvus brachyrhynchos
ATTTGTTAAACAGCCCACAAGCTTTTGTCTCCTCTCCTGTCTCCTAAATGCTTACTTATTTCACTGTGTTCCTGGGGCCATAGCAATAGTGATATTCAGGTGGATATTATTCCCATCTGAGTAAGGGTAAGACAACTTTCTAACCATTTTCTTACCTCTAGCCTGGCTTGTTCATTGATGTGTGACTTTTGGTTCAGTTGCTTAAATAGTTCAAGGCATGATAAGGGAAAGTCAACAAACTATAGGCTTGTTTCAGTCAGTGTATGAATATTGGTGATACCAGAGCCCAAATTGCGGTTGGTTTAAAGCACAAAAAGTTGAATGTTCAAGAATCAAAGTTAAGTTCTCCTTCATACATTTTTTTATAAGTCCATATAATCTCTTGACTTCTCTTCCTTTTTTTTGGGATAAGATTAATTTTGGTCTCTGAGCGAAGAAGTAAAATAATCTGTCATTGGTATTTCTTGTGCCTGGCACATTAATCATGACATACCAGCAAAAATGGTTTGTCTCCTCTGAAAACTACTGGCTACAACAGAAACCTAAGTATGTCAGGTTCATAGCAGGAGCTCTGTAAGGCTCTGTGTAATTAGTGGAGACTTTAAAAAGTTAAAACTAGATAGTCTAACAGTGTTTGAAGTAAGGTTAATTCTTTTCTAAAGTTGTTCTTTCTTGTTCTTTCATATTTTGAATTGCAGGAATTGTGGGGATGGGGAGGCAGGGCATCTGAAAGTCTTCTTCACTCTTAAAAGATTAAAGCATCCTCCACCTGCACTGCTCCTTGTGATGCCAGTAGAATTCTTATATTTAGGGCAAAGATAGAGCTGTGGCCCAAAGGCTTGGAAGTTTTAGAAAAAACAGACTTCTTACTTGCTCATTAAGCATTTTCTTTTCTTATCTACAAATATATGCAGATAAGCTGCTAATTATGTGGATCCATCTGTTGTATTTAAAGTGTGATAAATGTAGATCCTAAGTTTAAAGCTTCATAGAAGCTTATTATATTTCAAGACCTTCTTTTTAGAGTATGACTTTTAGAGTACCAAATGCATCTGGAACAAAGTTTAAGAGTCTGTGAAGGTCTGCAGGTTTCCTGACAGATCATTGTGAACTGTATTTTCCCTCTCTTTTGGGAACATCCATGACAAAGTATTTTACTCACTCTGGTCACAGCTCCTACTGCTTTTGAGGCATCTGCTCCCAGCACATCTGTTTAACACTGTGGGGTAGAAGTGTTTTCCTTCTTTCTTCACCAGAGACCTGTTAACCTGCTAGAGAAGATATTTTAGTTGAGCATTTCTACAAATTTATTTGCCATGTCTGATTTGTGTGTCTTTTGTGACATTTTATGACACAAGCCTTGGATAGCAGAGGGAAATGGAAAGCTTCTTAGAATTGAAGTGCCTGGTGGTCAGGTGATAGAATTGTGAGCCCTTTTGATGCAGCTGGATTGTCAGAAATTCACTGTAACTTTTCTTTCGGATTTTGCAGCAGAATTAAAATACAACGGATCAGGGAGAGATCCCGGTGATGCACTGCTACATGAATGGGAAAGTCCCAGGTGTCCAGTACCCTATTTTTCTCTTCCAGTTCAAAGAAAACCCGTGTGACACATGGCTTGCTCAAGGAGCACAACTAAGCATTCACATTTTTCTCTTGAATGTGCATTTGGAATTAGGGGTTGCTTGTATGCTTATGTGAGGAGAACCCCGAGATAGCACAGTGGGTCTTCCTCACTCCTTGCCCCACCTCCCAGCACAGTCCAGACTCTGTCAGGCTTCTTGTCTCTCAAAGTCATCCTTGGAGAGCAGAATGACAAGAAGACAGGGATATTTACAGGCTTGTAGTTTCCTCTTGTGGTCCAGAAAGTTGTGCTGCATTATGGAGATGCCAAATACATTACAGCCATCGATAAGAACGTCCATTAGCTGATATTAGAAAACACCAGACATCTTTCAAAGAAGAGAAGTGGCCATTTTTCAAGCAAGGAGAACTAACAATAAATAAGGACGGGAGAAATAAATCTGTGTTTCATTCATAATGGGTGTCTTCAGTCATGAATAGCAGGATAGAACTCCAGGAGCATTGCAGCAAAGTGAACTGCTGCCTTCCTGTTCCTGTTCAGTCAGCCCGTGACGAGGCCCTTCGATGTGGATGTTGAAGGGGTCATTGCGTGGCTCTGTCCTCAGTTCTACTGCAGATCAGTGACTCTGCGGGTCAATTGACTCGATCTGTGCCAAGTAAGGACACAGACTGAGATGAGTCAGTATGACTTGACATCTATTACTTCAGAGGGGTATTTTCTTAACATCATCATGAAATCTACCTTGGCTTTTGAGGAAAAAGTGTTAAGGGCAATGTATCTCATTCTGCATTCTTGCTTGTACATGATAATATCTATGAGTATTAGACAGAAAGCTTGCTGACAGTGTCTTAGTGATGTATATGTACTGAAAAGTAGCAATTGGTATGATCTGGTTGTGAAAACACTGTAACCTTCCTTTTATTTTTCTCAGTCCATTTGTAGTGATGGAAACTACTGTTTGCTTTGATTTTTACTAGTTCACTATCTTTTTCCTGAAAATACTTGAGTGCTGAAGCAACTCCCAACATATCACAGCTCACACTCCTCAAAGAAAATGTGGCTGAATTAAAGCTTAGTTCAGATTCAGGATGTAAAGCCCTTGAATCTTTGCGATGCACAAGCTTCAAGAAAATGCAAACCTCACCCAACAGTGAGGTGTCAGACATCAGAGAGGTCTAAGGAGCATTCTGGGAATCTTTCATCGTACTCATTTGTTGACATTGCATTGATTACTACATAACTGTTTGGTCATAGAGAATTATTTCTCCATGGAATTTAGCCTGCAACAAAGTAGTGCCCCTTCACAATCTTGTGGTTACTGGAAGTGAAGCTTCACAGACAGGTTAAAAGATTTGACAGGAGAAAGATTTGACAGAAGATAGGTAATGTCTACTGAAAGCAAGTCCTACTATATCATCCAAGTGCTATCAGGGATGTGTAACCAAGTCTGAACAGCTTCAGTCTGGCAGACAACAGCTATTAAAGCTACAAAGAAGTGTAATCGATTTATATTTTGCCTATTGACTGCTGTACTTTCCAAGATACACCTTCCTAAACTGATGCTGTCACAGTCTATATGACAACAAGCAGTAACACCCTCAGCTTTCCTTCTCATGGATGGAACAACAGAAGGGTAGCTAATACAATTTGACACCCAGGCTGAGAACCTCCAGGATCTGCTGCAAAAACTGGCTCACATATTTTGAAAAGGTTTAGCAGAGGTTCTCCCCCCTCTCCCTGTCTGAGTGGGTTATATAAAAGACTTTTTAATATTAAAATATTTCCTTTTTTCTATGTGGTCTTTAAAATAAAGCCTCTGGGGCTGTTAATATCTCTGATGTTATAGCTTTGAAGACTGCATAAAATTATTTTAAAGGAGAAGCTTTTAAAGGACTCGTCCATTTCTAACACTGGCAATCAATCTAGTTTGTAGCTCTAGAAATAAGTGGAAAATTTGATATAACACAAGTTAGAGGCAAAAGATTTTACATGACAGTTTGAAAAGACACATATTTCTAAGTGCTGAACTTTCATTTGTTAGGATTTCATTTAGTAAAGGATGCTCTCTAAAACTTCAACTGTCTCACTGCATTTGGCTGCAGATTGTAGAGTGTAGAAGAGCTTTCTTTTATGTAGTTAATTCAGTAAAAAGAAAAAATGAGCCAATTCTACCTAATAGGGAGGAGTCCCCAAGATTTTTAGCACATTAGCCCCTGTGTCGGCCTAGAAGGAAAAAGCAGGCACATTAAGCAATATCTTTTTTTGAAAACCTAGAAAGAAATGTCTGATAAAAATGCAAAAGGTGTTAAAATTTACTTCAGTCTGTTGGGACTTACGTATTCCACTGTGGAAGATTTTAGGGGAGGAAGCATCCTGTTTTGCAACATGGGGTCCTTATTTCCATTTCTTAGAGTTCAAAATATTCTCCTAATTTAAATGATAAGATTTTGTCTCAGTATTTGCAAAAAAAAAAAAGGACCATGGGTTAGATGAAAGGTGAGCATTGGGTGGTGGTTGTGACACTTTTATGTTGGACATGAGAAAGATCAGTTGAGGCTAAGAAGAGAGGAATCAGTCAGGTAAGAGTTGCTAATTTGACTGAGGGGACACATCCCTGGGAAAGAAAATTTAAACTTTTGTTATGAGATCCTGGAATTCTCATGTCCTGTAAATATACTGTGAGGCATGGCCTTCCAGAGGGGGAGCTTTCATCCTCATTTTAGGGCAGTAGTTCAATCTTCAGTCTAAGGAATGTTTTAGAAGGAAAGGGGAAAAAGTTTATTCTTTGACAAATGACAGATTCCAGTATAATCATTCAATCTGTTTTATTCCACCATCTATTATTGCATTCCACATCTCAGTTGCTCCAAGGTTATTGTAGCAGCAGGAGTACCATCACCACAGAAGGATTAGATGATGGATTTCTTATTTCCGGATCAATATGAATCTTCTGGTATTGTTGAACTAAACAGTCTGCTCTTCCAGCACCTTTTCTGTCCTTCCCCACCATTTCTTTAACTTTTTCCTTATTTACTTTTCACCATAGATGATAATACTTAAGTACTTCTTTTCCTTCAAGACACATTTTTGGGGGTTTCACTTTCATTATTCTAAAGAAATAAATATGACCTAAGTTGACTGCAACTTTCCAGGTGGAAAGGATATTATAATATGAATTCCATAACTCTACATCATTATATCTACACAACTGTACAGCTATCACTTATGTCTGTTATGTCTCATATTCTCTTAGGTCTGGAATTATTTTTTGTGTTTGTGATACTACAGCTGTTAAGATTACTTATTTCATTCCATGTCTTTGTATCATTTCCCATTTACATAATTCCTTAGAATCTTTCCTTTTTTTTTTTTTACATTACAAGACACTCTTTTTTTTATGTCTTTGTAACATCACGTACAAGGAAGGCTATATACCTATGAAATGTGACAGTTAATGAATTACAAATATCCACATTAACTAAACAGGTTTTCTGGTTTCACACCAGAAGTATATGGTACATTCAAGGTCGAGTGGGATAGGGCTCTGAGGAACCTGAGCAAATTGAAGATGTCTCTGCTTATTGCAGGGGGTTGGACCAGATGACCTTTAAACGTTGCTTTCAACCCAGACTATTCTATGATTCTATAATTCTGATTCTATAATATTTAGCTGTGCTTTGAGCCATTATTCAATTCTTTTAAGAAAGAAATACTAATAGGGATGATATTGTAACCACTCTTTTTCAAAGACAGGCAGTCAAAATACAATCTATTGCCATTATTACATCTGTTTATATTTGATCTGCTTATACTTCACTGATTTATATTTGTGTAATATGGAATTATAAAACCTCTACTTTGCAAGCATTGCCAAAGAAGTAGTATCCAGCAAGACAAATAAGAAGTAGTGAGAGCACCTGAAAAGAATGTATTTCTTAGCTGAACTTGTAATTCCTTGTCCAGGTTTACATCTGGTCTAACTTTGTGATTCAAGACAACATTTATTTTGAAGCGCATACTGCATGTAAGACAAAATCCTTACCTTTGAGAAAAGAGCTGAGTCTTTGCCCTTCCCCAAATGCAGGCCTGTATGCATTTGTAAAGGTGGTTGGGAAAATTTGAGAGAACAGTAAAGGCCAGTGAAACAATAATCTACCCTTCCTCTCTTCCAGTTCTTGGGATTAGCGTTTCTGATGAACTGACCAGCAGTGTTTGCAATGCCCTGTGGGGTCCTGATCTAAACCCTCCCCTCACATGTCCCTGGCTTAAGCCAGTGAATGGTCATACCCATCCTTGTCCCAGCATATCATCAGGACACAGCAGAAGTTACACAGAGAAGGTGAAAGCTGGAAGGTCTCGCAGTCCCGTGATGTTCATCAAAATGTGGATCTGCAGACAGCTGTGAATGGAGTTGTTGGGTGTGTTCAGCTGGTGATGGACATGTGTCCCAGGACAAAAGGCAGGCATCCTGGCAGGTTTAATTACTCAAAATGCCCAGTACTGATGGAGTATCTCTCAGAGTGAGGAAAACCAAAGAAGACAGCTGAGACAAATTAGCAGGGCAGAGTAGTAAAGAATATGTCACATGTTAGAGGCATTGAAGTAATGTTTTTGTGGTGGTGATTAGCTCAATGGCCTTGTAGCTCTTGTGCTGAATGAGCACAACAAAGCAGGGAAGGGGCGTTCCTCTGGCTCTTTTTTCCCTTGCCTTCAGGAGCCAGCCACTGTCTGGTGCAGCCCTTGGAGTGTTGATTTGATTCATGGCATCCAGCATGTCACCCAGGATTTATGCTGTGTCAAGGGGATTGTAATCCTCTGTTTAAAGTGCTTGTGAAGAAAGGCTTCATGTAAGTCAGGCACTCTGTTGCATTAGGGAATGTTTATTGCTACTCTGATGGAGTACTTTCAGGTATCATAACTTTTGTCAGACCTGAGCTCTGAGCAGGGAGGCATAAATATCCAGGAGAATGCTGTTCCTGCCGAAGAGGCTCTCTTCAGCAGG
>NW_008237436.1:799766-843760 GCF_000691975.1 Corvus brachyrhynchos
CCTCTCCCCCAGGACTTGTGGGGTGATATGAGGATACAGAGATTTGCCAACACGAGTGTTTCTTTCAGCACACCATTTGGAAAGATGCAGGAAGGAAAAGGAGGAAAATGGGGAAGACCTGCCCAGTTGTAGAAGTTTTAGGAGGATGGAGATGTCAATCTAACCTTGTGTTGTCATTCCTGGCAGTCACTTCAGTGGACCCAGATTCTGACCATTCACCTAGAAAAACCCAATTTACAGTCAGTATTGAGGAAGCCATACTTCAGAGATTAAGAAAGGCCTTTTTTCTCACCTCTGCATGTACTAAAGTCATGTGAGACTGAGCAAAGAGCAGAAATAGAAAATATAACCTGTCTCTCAACACTGAATAATTCACATGATTTATTTAGCATCTTCTTTGCCAAGTCAGAAAATAGCACATTATTACTCTTTTGTTAATCTGAAATAGTGGTGCTTGCCTTGCTATCTCAGAGTAGCCATGCAGTGTGCACCAAATAAAACAAGACCTATTTTTCCAGATGTTTTTAGCTTAACATGAAACAGAGACTGGCTCTTTGTTTTCCTAATGTGATGGTGCACGCTTTGCTTTCCAAGGGGAATGGACTTTGAGCCAGGCTAGTTACTCACCCATAGATGGAGCAGGGTTAATGTTCAGATGAAACCGAAAATAATTATGATTTGAGTAGATCAAATTTCTCAGGGTATGAAATAATATACTGGGCAACAGCTATAATTCACATAGCACAGTCACCCACTAATGACATTTCTAGGTTGTTTCTGAGTGATTTCAAGACACTGTGCCATAAAATCTTAATGCATTTTATGAGAATAAGCGTATGTTTTATATGTAATGATCAGCAAGCTGCAGGGCATGAATGGAGCAGTAAGGGGCTTTCTTAGAGCATTTTTGTTGTATGATTTAATGTGCCTTAGATTTATTTTTCTCAGCTGACATTTGTGAATGATAAGTATTTTTTTCTGCCTGGTAGTGTGGCTGGAAACAAAACCATGCTGAAAATAATGTAATTCTGTATTGTACAAATGTAGTTAATACTCTATTACAAGAAAAAAGCATTCTCAGAATTTTTTTTGTGTGCGACAATATGCAACTGCTCAATACACCAGGAGATCTTGCACAAAGGGAGTCCTGTGATGAAGGTTTTGATTGTTCCTGGATAAAAAGCAGCCCTATAGATTTCATAATGACTCAGAGCAATTCATAGCAACTGAGCTTTTGGGGTCTTTGAAGAAGCTCAGGGCTTGAATTTTTATGTGCATTATAAATATTTTCCTCCATTTTGATGGCGTTAAAGAGCAGTGAGTTAGGCATAATGGGTCTGCTATTATAAATTAAAAGTACTCCTGAATCAACAGAGTTGTGAGGAGTTGTTGAGCAGGCTTCTGGACAGCTGGTTCCACCAGGACCATGTTAGTGCTAGAGGGAGCAACATGGCCCAGGTAAAAAAGGCTTTCAAGCCTCGGAAGGGTGGAGGGTGTGGGCATCCAAAATGCAGTACCCCTGCATCCTGATGTGGGGTTTATTAAACAGCACAATTGATCCCGTGAATACACCTATGGGACAACTGTGTTTTTATTAACCTTCAGAGAAAAATGATGCCTTAGGTTTTAACTTTTATATTTTTCAAATCCTGTACCGCCTGGTGTGTAGCTCTGAAGTTTCTTGTAGCCTGTTTATTTCTGCTCTCTCAGGCTAGGTAGACATAACAAAGCCTCTCCAGGCCTGCTCTCCAAGGACACCCAGACCGTCCTAGGCCCAAAAAGTATAAACCAAAGAGCCTCTGAGAGGGGGGCAAGCAGAGGGGAATTACATCATTAACTGAAGCTTTAATTGGAGAATTAACCCTGATATGCAAATGAACCAAACCTATAAAAGTGTGAAGAACTCGTGACCTGTCGTCCATCTTGGGGTCCATCTTGGCAATAGCCTCTGGCTCCCCAGGGGGTATCTTTGAAGGCCTTTCAAATAAATATCTACTTTTATTGCCTTACTCCCATCTACTCTCTGTGTCTAGGTGGCCTCTTAAAGCATCAAAAAAAGTCTCCATCATTTGCTTTTTTTTCTTGACTCTGCATTAATCTACTGAATAGACACTTTTGTTTGTGCTCATCTCTTGTTCCTATGTGCCCACTGGAAGTTCCCACACAAACTCTCCTCTCCATCATATCATGTCTTTGCTAGCCCACACCAGTTATCCCACATCCCACAGAATCACAGAATCATGGAATAAGCTGAGTTGGAAGGGACCCATAAGGATCATTGAGTCTAACTCATGGCCTTGCACAGCACCATTCCCAAGAGTCACACCATGTGCCTGAGAGCAGTGTCCAAATGGTTCTTGAACTCTGTCAGAGTTACTATTCAGCTCACAAAAGCTGCATTTCCTTGTTTACAAGCATTCCTATTTCAGCCATCCTTTGGCTCTTGTCCCTATCACTCCTCCTCAAACTATCTGTTTTTGTGGATTTTCATATGTTTGGTTAAGACTATTCTGAAGAACAGCTTTCTTCTTAAAATTGCCCAGCAAGCCCACCTAGCCTGGGAGCTGGCCTGACAGACCAGTCCCTGTAACCCTCAAGAAATGGAAAAAATACAATGAAGCTCATTGTCCCTCAGCCACTGATCACGACCCCAGCTGTGATAACTAATGATAACTTAGGCCTGGGGCCAGTGCAAGCAGACCTGATTTAGGACTGGATTGCTCTGGATTGCTCTGGTGGTGTTTAGGTGTGTTTCTCCCTCTTCCCTGTCTCAAAACACTAGCTCTTACTTTAGCTAAATTAGTTTACTCAGTGCTTTTGAGTGCTGTAAAGGTAAAAGATGGGTGCTTCCCTGCATAAGGTGGTCATACTGGATCCAGTCCATGTAATAACAATAATTATTATTACTCTCTGAACTTGATATTAAATGGGAATATCAGCTCTCTACCAAAATAAGCATATCCAGGACTTTATTAAAGCTGGATTTCCATAATCCATGTGCTGGTCATTGTGGAATATAATGATCTAATTAAGCTGTGCTTTGCACCTTTCTGCTCTTTTTTGTCAATCTCTCACCAAGCTCTGGATTAATTTGACTGTTTACATGCTATAAATCCCACAGGGGGTTTTGCTTTTGTGGAACTTTGATGTTTATGCAAAGGAGCCAGTGAGTCCTGAAAAGTCAAGGCTGTTTAATTTTTTTAAGATACCACAACATGGTGGTTTTGGTAGTTAAACCAGTTATTTTATTTGAAAAACTTAGGAAGACTTGCAGCTATGACATGGTAGCTCGAAGACTCCTGCTTTAATGAGAGGCATGCAGATGTCTGTTATTCAAAGCATGAGATAATCATCAGTGTTTGAACAAATTCAAACTGGTATCAGCTTTTACTCATTTTATTATGCAATTTCCTCTTACTCCATCTGTCATTCATATTATAGAAAGGAGATGGGTTGATAAAATAGAGGATTTACATGCTTCCTGGAAATAAAACCTCAATAACTAGACACTGGCATCTGGTTTCCACAACCACTGATAAGAACCACTGTGATCTCTTCTTAGTGCAGGCATGATCCAAAGCACATTAAAATGTCCTTGTAGTCCAGCTCATTCCCACTGAACACTTGGAGCCACTGCAGTGTAAATACTGGCCCCACAGTATTTCCCCTTACAGCTCTAATAAACTGCATTTTGATCCTTCTGCCTTGTACCTGAAAATGTGCCTGTAAATTAGGCTTCAGAGATGCATGAGCAGTATAATCGAGTTGCATAGCATGAAGCCCTCACAGCATGTTTCATGTCTAGAAAAGGAAATTATGGTATGATGCAATTTTTTAATGTCCTGAAGAAGTTCAAAGGAAGAAACAAGATCCACTAATGAAACACTTCGGTGTTACCAAGGCTCCTTCTGCTTCCCACATCACTGTTGCCAGTGTATTACTTAGCGTGGGCTGCATATGATGGAGAGAGAGCCTAGAAACGAAGGAACGTCCATTAAACCCATTCTTCCCCCTGTAATCTGTTAAATCCTCTGATAGAATTTCAATGGCTGCAAATGCCCAGTCCATTTCTGTGCTGAAGAACCCTGAAACATGTCCAGACACAGGCACAGGACAGCCCTGGGTCCTCATCCTGCTGGCAGGATGGACAGGGGATGTTTTCACCCATCTCTGGACTGGAACATGGTCCATGGGGCAGCATGAGGCTGCTGGAAGGGGTTAAAGTTCACCAACAGCCTGAGTGATAACAAAGACTCGATTCTCTGCTGGAAGGTCAAGACAGGAAAGGGGGAGGGCAGGGAAGAAAAAGAGAGCAAGTTGTTAGGAGCAGTTCATTCATTAATAAACTTCTGGGGGAGAGCAAGCGGGACCTGGCTGTGCTTTGGTGTTTTGCTTTGAGACCAAGCAAGCGTCTTCCTCTTCCATTAAAAAGATCTAAGGCTTATTGTTTAATGCAGTAATAAATATTGCATTAAAATAATTGGCAAAGTAATGCCAATAAATAATGCATTTCTCCCAAGAGTTTAGCTGAAAATCTAACCCAGCTCCTGCACACATCACAACATTTGCTATAATTGGTCACACGACTATTGTTCCTCATCTGCACTGTTTTTTCTGGCCTGGCTTAAATGCAGTGATTTGACCTAATTTTTCTCTGACTGTCAAATGGCTACCCTTGGTTTCACAAGGCAGAGAGCAGGGCTGCCCACCAAGCATATCCCATCCTGGCACAGCTGCAGACTGCTGCCTTTTAGGAAAGGTGCTGCTTTGCTCCACATCCGTAAGTGGATTGTGATAGTCTCCTTGACTATAAAGTTGATGCCAAGGAGCAGCATTAACTCTCCTTCTTCTGTTGAGGTGAGGAAGGAGACCCACAAATTAACTTTCTGAATCTTTTTCTCCTGACACAAGCATTTCATTTGCTCCCTGATGAATGCAATATTCTCCCCAGGAGCTGAAATAAATTTTACTGTATAATGATGTCATATTTTTCTACTCTTTGTCTCTAGCTTCTTCCACCTGTATTAAATCAGTTGCACTGACTGACCTGTAGTGGGTCAGCTAAGATCTTCCTGCACAGAAACTGAGGAAAAATAGTTTTATTAAAATAAAAAAGAAGGGTAAGGCAAGAAACCTTGTGATAATTTTCTTTTACTGAGGGCGAAAGAGAGTTTTCATTACTCTGCTAAGGGAATGTCTTAAGCATTTCATTTCTTGCTGATGAGAAGCAGAACCTGTGACTGATACCACCTCCCCATTCAAGGGCTGAGTCAGCCTGCCTCTGGACACCTCCACCTTGGAATGTCATAGCCATCCGCTTTCTCATGTCCCCTGTAACAGCTGGGGAAGATGAGCAAAAGCTGAGCGAGTACTAGGGGACATAGAAATCCCTCTTGTCTTCCACAGGATCTGCACACAGTCAGCCCCCCTCCAATGTCCCTAGACATGGAAATATGCATGAAATGCAGGAATAATGTTGACTGTTAAATATAAGGGCTTTATTTGTCCCATGAAAACTGAGCTGTGGTAACCCCATGGCAGGCATTTTACCTGTCACAAATCCAAGACATTTTGACTTGCCCTAACCTTCTCTTGTCCTTTCTCCCATTGCAGATTGTTCCTGCAGGCAGCTCGCTCCTACCTTCTGATTTAAAGTGGTCTTTTAGTAAAATATCATGCCACCTTTCTCTCCTTCCGCTCCCATCAAAAATCATCACTATTATGGCTCTACCTGTAAAAGCACAATCTGTCTGAGGAAAGAGGTGTGGCTGCGGGATCTGTCCTAGGCAGTGATAACAGATAAAGGGGTGCCCCTGATTTCAAATGCTGGAGGAAAAAATAATTGCATAGCATTCACCAAAGCAAAATGGCTTCTTAAAACTAGTAAGCTGCAAACTGAGGCAATTCCAGCCCAGAGAACCCTTCAGAAGAGATTACAAATACAAATTTCTCTGTCCTCACTTTTCATGGGCCCTGCTGGAAGGAGAATTCCATTGGTGTTCATTTGCAGCATTCAGCTTCTGCATTCATGAGGCATTTTGACTGACAGAGAAAAGCAAAAAGAGACAGATGTACTCACTGGGGAAGGCTTATATACAATTGAACATGTAAACATTTTCAAACCACTGTTATTTTTTACAACCGTATGAATAACAGTGCCTTGACTTGTGCTCATAGGCCTGTCAGGAGTTATGTAAAGCTGGGTACAAAGCAGCTGCCCCTGATTCACTGCACCACAGGCTCTGGGCATGCAGTGTGTCACTGGTGGTGTTTTGTGCTCCTCTGATTCGAGGTACTACATCAGAGCAAGCACTACAAGTGGGGTGTCAAAGGCACCTTTTGCCATGGCTCTGCAGAGCAAAAAGAAGCTGTACCTACTGCAAGGACTTTGTGTTGCAAACTGTCCACCCAACTCCTTTTTATGACATGAAGGGTCAATAAGTAAATTGTTTATGTTCTTGCACCATTCTGCCTTTGGAAACTATCCAAACTCAGCTGAATTAATGTCAATTGAGTGGCAGGTAATGATAGAGAGTCCTCAGAAGATCTGTCTTGGGACAGTTCATAAGGAATTAGAAACTATTGCCCTTCCCAAATTTGCAGACATTTTTAGTGCCCGATACAGTAAATCTATTTGATGATTGTCAGCAGCATATTTTCAGTACTACTGCTTGCTGGAAGGAGTTTCCACAAAAATGAGATTTGGAGGAATTGTCACCCCCCAGTCAGAGTAATGAGTTCTGAGTTTTGATAATGCTCTTTGTGAGTACAGTGGCTATGCTCAAAAGGAATATTGCAAGGAGACCACCCTTCTTACCCTGGGAGTTAAGCTCACTTCAGTGGCATACATTGCTCACCATGGCAATGGGAATTGAATTTTCCGCTCTCTGAGCTCTCCTGGATACTTAAAGCAGCCTCATGTAATACTATTGTGGCCAGTGTCATTGCACCACTGAAAACTAAATGAATGAATAAATTAGAGCTGTGGCGTTTTGGATTGCTGAATTGCATCCAAGCTTTTTATTGCAGCCATGAACTCCTTTTGCGATGACAGACGGAATGATGCTTATTAGGCAGTTAGGCAGATCATTGGAACGAACAAACGTGAGAGGTACGGGAGCGGGGCTCTACATCAGAGAACTGAGACAGGATTATCTCTTAAGAAACCCCTTTCCAACACCAATTACCTTTTGACTGCAGGGCCCCTTCGTATAACACAACAGTTTATTCTTCCTTATTGATGCAAGTAATCTAAGTTTATGGCTCCTGTCACAATCTTTTCCTCCTTGGCCTTTTAACTGCCTTGAATATAGAAGCTATTCCCATCTTCTTGAAAGTTTGTGTTCCTTCAGCTTTCGGCTTTCATCCTGCTCCTATTTTGTGTATCTCTGAATATCCCTCAATGTCATATTTGCAGCACTCATTTCCCTCTTCTGTCTCATTTCTGCACAGTTGTCTCCAAGTCTTTTTTCTTAATCCCATTTACCATGTTGCTCCACAGCCACTCTCAGCTGTGGGCAGCACTGCAGGTCCCCTTGGCTCTGCCCACGTCTCCAGGACATGGTCAGGTGCCAGAGCACTGTTTACATGCCCCTTGTTCCCTTGATGTGTCCATATCAGACTGCCAACCTGTTTTTGTGGTTGGGTGGAGGGTTCCAAACAAACTGACCCAGACTAGGGTTTGATGGTTTGCTCAAAATGATTACTGGTACTTGGGAAGGGGTGATCCTTTGCCCTTGGCATGGCACTTATGTTATCCATCAGTATGCCAGCTTGGAGAGTTAATACCAGCAGAATAATAACCCTATAAAAAGTTGTGATTTTTTTTTTTTTTTGGCAAGTGTAGTTCCCTGAACTGGTTGATGTTAGCTTGAAATTGCATGAGAGGAGGAGGAGGAAGGGGACAAGAAGGCATAGCTGGGAATGTGTAAGAGTGCCTAACTATTCTTTTCAGAAATGGCACAATGTAAGATCTGCTCCTTTGTGACATGAAATTTATCCCAAAGTCATATTTTGTGGCCCAATAACCAGCATAAGAACAGGCTGCTGTGGGGAGGAGCAGTCCTGTTGGATGCCCCTCGCGTTGCCACCTGTGCCTGTTGGTGCAGGCAATGACACACTGCATGTGGTAAGCCAGAGCACCTGGAAGTCAACCCAAGGGAGAGAGAAGCCCCACTGCTCAGCTGTCCATGTGGCCACAGCAAGTGGCACTGAACACTCTCTGAAGGCAGTGGTGAGCTGTTATGCTCCAGAGGAGGCTGCTGTGCCTGGGGGTGCCATTGGTGTTTGTTGTGGTGCTTGTTCTCACAGTGTGGTGTTTGTGTGTTGGGGAATGAGAGACAAGCTGAGTCTTTGTCTCCTCAATGGAAATGAAAGGTCAGTGTGATGGGACAGAAGATTGTCATGCAGCATTGGGAAGTGACCTTGCCTTCATGTGTATATATACACAAAAAATTCTTCTAGGAGAGCTCTTAAGTGTGGATGTATTTTCCTGGTGAGGCAGATACAAACCTCCATTTAACTGCTCCCCTGAAATCACACCAGAGCAATCCATTTGGCTGTGGAACAGTTGCCCCAGGAAAGCCATAAACCTTTATTGCTTGGAGACCTTTGAAATTGGACTGGACACACCATGGTGTTCAGCACAGATTAAAGCAATGTGCTTCAGGGAGCAAAGCACAGCAGAATACCTCAGGGAATGAACCACCCTTTGGGAGCAGGGGACTGGATGCAAATTGTACATTTCCATCTCCAGTTTCTGCAGATCTGCTGCATGTTAGACTCGGAGACCTGGAACACAGTGATCTGCTGCAGAGTACAGTGGCACAATCTTTATTTTTTGTTATCCTAAGTTGGATTAAGTATTTATCACTTGCCAAACTCTCATTTCTGACTCTATGTTGTTCCTTGTCTTCAGGAAGAAAAAAATCCTTATTTTCTACAATGTCAGTTCCCAAGCAGCCACGTAAATGCTTGTGGCAATATCCTGTTGGGGCAGGCGAGGAAGAAGTGATGATGGGAGAGTTGCAAGCAGACGGGTGCAGACAGGGAGGAGGAAGCCTTTCAACCCATCCCTCAGTGACAGCCAGGTGGGATGATGGCCTTATTCTGGTTCCTGTTGTTGATCCTGTTGAAGTT
Organism: Corvus brachyrhynchos; assembly: GCF_000691975.1. Lineage (NCBI taxonomy): Eukaryota > Metazoa > Chordata > Aves > Passeriformes > Corvidae > Corvus > Corvus brachyrhynchos. The sequence continues at coordinate 808,905 of NW_008237436.1, forward strand.
ACCCTGACACTGCCAACAGGTTTTTCAGGTGGGAATATCCAGACTGTAGACACCCCAACCTTGTCTTGATCAGGTTTTATGTAAAAGCTGTTTCCACAATCATTTTAACCAAAAATAGCAGGTATTTACACTTTAAAGTTAGTTGTTGTTTCTTCCTACAAACTGCAAAAAGTTTCTCATATTTAATTTATGCTTATTTCATTTTTTAAAAACAAATAAAAGATGCATTCATAAACCATGAGTTAGAGTATCATACCATCAAGTAACAATTTTGCATTGTTTCCCAGGGGCATGTTGTTCCCAAATGAGGTATGTAAGTGCTGAGATTGTCATAAGTGGAGGGGTGTACAAAATGGAAAAGATACTGTGGATTTTGCTCATTCCTGGAAGCGCAGGATTTGTCAGCCAGTTGGATTATACCGGTTTATCACATCCTCTGGCCATTCCCTATGGCTCCTGTGAGAGAAACACTTAGCGGTATCTCAGCCTCTTCAGATCACACCTGGATCTGCTGGGTTAAATGGCTAATTGAAGGTGAGTGCTTCAGTGTGCATTAGTCAAACCCTGTAGTTAAAATGGCAGATAATTTCTTTGTAGCTGCATGCAAAGGCAAATGTTTGTTTCTCTCATTCGTTGCCATCCCCACAGCCAGCTATGAAGGGCTGCTGAATTAATTGCATAATCTAACAGGGCTCAGTGGCAGGGCTTTGACTTAACTGTGGCTAAGGTATTTGTACTACACAGACTATTATTCTATGCACTCATTCCACATTTGTGTTGAGCCACGTGGGGATATTGAAGATTCTGTAGACCCAGATGTCTGCTGGAATCTCAGACTGTGTAATTCGCTGTGGCCATCAAGACACTAGCTGAGGAGATGTGTCATTTACATTGCTTAGTTTTGGTGCCAGGAGTTGTACCTTCAGGCTTCTGCAGCCCATATCACAGGCTGTGCAAGTAGCTGTGCCCACTCCTCTGGGAGCAAGGGCTGTGGTGGGCTATGCCTTTGGAAAAGTTGGGTTTGTTTATTTACTTGCTGTTTCGATTTTTAAATCTTGCGTTAACACCTTCTCTCAAGGTCTCAAAGCACCACACAGAGGCAAGTAATCCCTTTGCCTTTTTGAACTGATATCCCGTCTTCTTTATGTAGGGCAAAGAAGGCTTCAAGAGGCAATGTGAGTAACACAGTGGTTACACAGAAGTCCCTGGTGGGGACAGAAGTTGGCTGTAACCTTTGGGACCCCCTAGGTCTCTGTAGTGATCTTGGTAACATTTCTCAGTCATTATAGTTGCAGCTTTTGCCTTTAAAAAGTAGTCATGTCAATTAAAGGCAAAAATAAAACGGCGCACCAGGACCTTATCAGTGCATATTCAACCCCATGTCTCTGCTGAGTTGCTCACTCTGCTCTTTAAATCCTAACAGCTGAGGGATGGTCAGAGCTGTTTTGCTCTCCTCCAGAGCCTTGACCTGAGCACTAGCAGTGTCTGGAAGTTGCACCAGAAAGGCAGCACAGGCAGGGTGAAATGTGTTCCTTGAGCCTTGACCCTTTCTGCTTCATTACTGTGAAAAGCCTACCACCGAATATTCATTCATTTGTATTCAACCTGGCTGTTCTGCCTTCAGACCTCCTTTCTTGTCTGCAGCTGACAGGATGTCACGAGGAAGTGACACGGCAGTGACACTCTGTATGTCATGGTCCACTTCTATTCGAACTTGATTTTTATCTAGTAATGAATCAAGCCACAGGAGTCCAGTCTGGGAAAAAAAGTGTCCCAAGGAAGCAAGCAGAAGCTAGAAAGTTTTTCAGTCCATTTGGAAATAAGAATGCATTACAATGCGCTTTTTCCCTCCATAGCAGACCCCGGTATTCTCACAAGGTAGACTGGGTACAAAAGGGGTTTTGCATTATTTATTAGTGTGCCTCTGTCACACATAATGAGGGCTATAAAGTATGTAAGAGTTTATAATTGGCTATCTGCAAGAAGTAATCCTAAGGGGGCTGTGTAAGGATCAAATAAATTATGCTTCGTTATAGTAGTTATGCCAAGGATATTAGAGAATTGTTTTTAGTTGGAGGAAAAAAATTAGGAGAAGCAGAAAAAGAAAACTCTTTGTTGCTTCCCAGACCCACTTCCGTCAAAGATTTTACAGTCTGAGGGAAGATTTCAGTATTTCTCTTTAAAATTCCTGATGTGTTCAAGATGCTAAATAAGCAGTTGCCAAGATACTAGTACAAATAATGCATAAATGGAGTTTATCTAAATTGTTTTATTAATAAACTTTACTGAACTCTCCCATGCAGTTAAGCAGGAATCCCAATTCCCCATTATCCACCATTGGCACATCGGCTTTCAGAAATGAAACTTTTATCTCTTCCTCTCAGGGGGACAAGAATGCTCTCCCCTTCCCCCCACCCCCTCCTTCCTGGAATCTAATTATTGTTCTGATAATTCAAAACAAGGATTCTGTGTCAGTAAAAGAGACAGGAAAAAAAAAAAAAAGAAAGATTAATAGCTGGTCCTGGAAGCTGTGATGGTATCATTTTAAAATGAATATTTACATTTTAGAAAAGCTGGGACTAAAGGGATCTCAATGTTTCTGACTTAGTTGTAGGGCTCTTCTAATGCTTCTGGATACAATTTTTGTTTCAATGCAGGTGCCTCTGGAGTACGTAAGTTAGACAAGGAAAAGTCTTGTCAGATGCAGGAGGGAGGGAATATCCCTTCCCTTAAAGCAGTTGCTGGGTATTATTCTAGTTTTAAATAGGAAGTCAAAGGATGACAGGGTTTCTCTCATGATAAAATATACTCGGTTTTCAGCAATTTCCAGCAGTGAAAATTAGTTGTGCTTTTGTGTTTTAAGTGTAATACTTTCACAAGTCTAAAAATATATCCTATAACCCTTATGAGACCCTGGTTGCACCAGTCCCTGTCCAGGCATAAAGGGAGTCATGTTCTGGAATACTTTAGCAAATGAGTGTTCTGCATGGACAGTGTTGTGTGAGAACTGTGGAAAGCAGGAGGCAGCTGCTGGGACAGGGAGCAGCAGAAGGACTGCAGCCTCTGTAAGTAGCTCGGCTCAGCCTGCACACCAGAAACTGCACTCCAGCTTCAACCAGGGACTGTTTGCTGGATACATAACTCTGTCAAACAGCTTTGGCTTGGGATCACTTGCAGGTGGTTTTATTTGCATCAGAGAAAACATAGGATGCTCATTTCATATCTGAACTATAAATTGTGGAGACTCAAGCAGGAATCAGTGGCACAAGTGGCCAGTGAGGAGCTGGACGGGTCACAGGAGCCAGCTGGTTCTGAAAGAAGAACGCAAACAATAGTTAGTCTTTGAGGATGGTTGAAAATAAGGGGCTTTTCCTCCTTGAAGACTTTATAAATGGTCCAAGTGCCATCGTTACTGGCTCCTGCAGCCATCTAACATTCACCTCATAGGTTGTTCATTTTCTGTTTCAATTTTTTTCTTAAATTCTCTATCAATCCTTGTAGGAGGTCCAGCCAATGCTAATATTGCTCCTTAGCATTCCCTACTCCTAGGTCCAAATAAAAATGCATGTCTTGTATCTAGGAATTGCATGCTCCATTCACGAAGTATTAATCCATTAAGCCAATGATCTTGTAAATTGGAGCAGAAATATTGTGTGCTGGGGATGGTATCAAAGCAGTGATAGGCTTTTACCAAGGACAGCCTTTATAGCAAAGAGTTGCTAGAAGAGTCTTCCACTGCTCATAAAGCATTATTTCTAAAAAGTTTTTAGGAAGAGAGGACGGGGATGAGCTCCAAGAGCCACACAGTTCATTTTAGGGTTTTGCTAGTTGGTATTATCATCACCTTCAATGTCTTCATTTCTCTTAGCTCTCCATTTGGGTTCTCTCTATTGAAAGCAACAAGTTTGATTCATTATTCAACTGCTCTGATAGTATTCTGGCATGGCTTTTTGTTTTTTGAAGGGAAAATTCCAGTAGATTGTGGAAGCCAGCAGCCACAGAAATCCTCTGGGAAAGAGGAGGAGACTGTATGGAATGGCCAGTTCTAGCAGGAAAAAAAAAAGGAATAAATCGTGACTGCTGAATCCATTATAGAGAAAGGTGCTGCAAAGAGGGGAAAAAAATGAAATGGTCTCTCAGAGCCCCCGCAGGAATTTAGCAGAGTCCATGGTTTAAGGGGTGAACTGAAATGATCACAGGAAGATACTGGTTAGTGAAAAGTTCTGTTGCAGACACAGAGCCACAAGAATAGAATGTCTTAGAAGGTGGTGGGGTCTCCGTTGTGAGGGGCTTCTTAAAAACAGGTTCAACAAACAGTTCTTTTGGAAGGTACAAGTAGAGCTTATCCTGACTTTGAGGCTGCCAGATGATTTAAATGACCTCTTCATGTCCCTTCCAGCCCTAGTTTTATTACTAAACTTTACTGAACTCATTTCAGAATGATTTCAAAGGTGGGCTCATGAGTTCATCATGGGAGAAGCACATCCTTCTACTCAGTTCTTCCCTTTCACACACTGGTTTTCATTAACAGAAAGAGTCAAGAATGTTTGAGATGTTGGTAACGTTGTCCATATGGATTCTCTCTGAAGAGGATAAGTGACAGTGCCAAATTTTTCTGAGCTGCAGATGTGCAATGTATTTGTAACAAACTGCAGCTCCCATCCAAAATTATATTTATCACATTTTGTGGGAAACTGAAAAATGGGATCTATTTGAGGGAAATTGACTCTATAGAGTACGTCTTTCCTCTGCAAATTGTGTCAGTTATTGAGTTTGAATTCCTTTGGATAGGAAGCACAGAATAATCTGTATTTTTATTTGTTTTTAAAAATAAAAATATATATTTTCTTGGGGTATGTCTCATGATGCAAGCTTTTCAGCATGTGAAAATCATGCAGAACAAAACAGACACAGTCTAACAGTATGAAACAGTATTTTGAGTGTTACACAGTTCTAATTGGAGCTGTGTGGAACCTTACCGTCCCTCTTACTGAAAACTAAGTGGCTGAGAATGGGGCAATAGTTGGTTTTAGTTTAATTGAGGAAGCCATACAAATGATCAATTTCACATGGAGTCTATTATTGCTTACATTTAACTCCATTTCTTTTGATTTCCCACTGTAGTTCAGCACAAAGGCAAACAGCACTGAATACACCTTTGTTCATGTGTAGATTAATTCATGTGCTTAGCTGCTTGCTCTGCAAGTAGCCTTGTGAATGCAAAGGGTATTTAAAAAGCTGCTAAAAAATGCTGCAGCTACAGCAGCAAACAGTGAATTAAACTGACCTTTTCTTCAGCAGTTCCCATGTATTTTACAGCACTTCACTGTCTGAGCATTAGCCATCAGCAATGGATACACTGTATGGATAGAGATGCAGTTGATGGCTGCAGGCCTGTGTATCAACTGTGCTGATGGTGTGAACATTTTTGCAGAGTAGAAGGAGACTTAAACCCGTAAAGCATCAGTGAGAAAAGCATAAAGTGAAAAGTGATTCTCAGCTGTGCTTGATGACTGCCACTGATTTTTACAGCATTATTTATCTTACTGTATTTCCTATCTAGAGAAGTGATTTCCAAACTCGTTTGATTTGAGGGGTCTTAGAGACTCTTCAGTAGAAATGTGGAGCCATTCAATCTTTATTGCAGGTATAGATTTCCTAATACCATGTATGAACTTCCTTGGAAAATTCTCTGTGGCTTGCCAGAGGGTCTGCAGAGCATGTACTGAAAGTGTTACTTTAAAGTCTTGAGTATAGCTGAAGTTTAACTGAGATGTGCAGTGGTTGATCTTGTATTAATCTATAGACAGCTCAAGTGAAGTAAAACCAACTGAAAAAAAAAAAAAGGCAAAAGCCTGGTATGCAGTACTCCCCCACTGGATATAGGCTTTGCATCAGTTCCAGTTTCCCTGTGACTTTGGGGATATGCCACCAAAGTGAAGGAATTGGCTGGACATATTTTGTTGCTTTATTCATTATCTAAAAACTATTGCTTTTTAATAAAGCAGTGAACTAATAGACATGGAAAAGCAATTATTTGGGTACACACGGATTAAACCCCATTGGAGTAGTGCTCAAGAGCCAGGATGGTGCAGACATAGTGCTTGTAACAACCTTAGTCTGAACAGTTTGTGTTGAAAAGATATGGGGATGCTTGTCTATTTATCCATTTTTCTGGTTAGGCATCTTCACTGATGCACGATATAGTTCCTTCATTCCCTCGTTACCGTCTTTCATGAGATCAGTTCACGTACTGGGAAATCCTTCGAGGATGGAGCTTCTGAACAGTTCTGCCTAGTTTTGGCCAGTCTCCACTTGCTATTGAAATTCATGTTAATGAAAAGGAGTATGCCTTATCTACTATGACTACATGGAGAGTTTTGCATTTTGGGAAGTTAGTTATTAAACTACCTTTTATTAATTACAGCAGGCACCCTTGTGTTTCTAATGGAATGATTTCTATTTAAATACATTATGCCATATGCCATATGCTGCTCTAGACTCTTTGAACTGTCAAGCATTTGATTCTGAGTCACAAAACGACGGGGTGAGCACACAGATGGGTTGTCACATAAAGAAGTCTGATGGCATGTGATAACACTCAGGCTTTTTTTTTTTTTCCCCTCATAAAGCTTATAATGTACAAGCATTGATCAGGGCTTGCCAAACAAAAATGAGCTGACAGTTAAACTCCAGAGTGTTTTCTGGAGTTCTTCAAGCATTTCAGTTCCACTCTGCAGACTCACTCTGCTTTTAACTGGACCATGTCACATCTTTTCAGAGCAATTGGTGTCAATCATTTTATTGTGCGACAAACTCCGGGAGAAATGGCGCAGAGACTTGCCAAGCTAGTTCTGAGTGGTAACAACTGAGGCAGACCAAGATCATTTTGAAGCAGCAAATTTTTTCCATACAACTGGTTTTCTTTTAAGGCAAACATACAGGTTTACACTTAGGAGAAACACAGGTTTTCCTTCAATCTTTTCCTTCTTCTGTAACATTCAGGTAATTTCCCATAAAGGAAGAAAATTGATGACAGGAATTGAAACATTTGCATCTTAAGGGCAGAATGAAGGCAGAAGGATAGAAGATAAGGAATAAAGAAAAGTGTAAGTTTGGGCCAGATTGATACACTTTATAAAGGTGTTTACAATACAGCTATTTTCCTTTGAGGTAGGTTTCTAAGCTCACATTAAGATCAATAGATATCTACGGCGGACCTCATCAGGCTAAGTCTAGATGCTTTGCACTGTTAGAGATACCCTAGGGTCTGCAAAATCTCTGTGTGGGCTGGCAGGTATGACAGAGGACTTAGGGGAATCTTGCACTGTTCTGGAGAGGCAACTAAAGGAGGAAGATACTGAACAGCAATTAAACTGGCAGAAGGTGACACATTTGGGTGGCTAAATCCCACTCTGGCTTTGTACTTCCAGTGGAGCACAATTCAGTCACTGACCTACAAGTGCCTAGTGCCATTTGAGATGCCTTTGGCTATTCCATCTCCAGCTGCAAATCCAGATGCATATGGCTTTCCCTGCTGCCTCCATGTCACGTCTGCCAGTCCCATGTGAATGTCTTTGCTGTCTTATGTGAGCTTAGATGTGTCCTAGTCACAGACCTATGTTTATGTATTCTTTAGGATGAGAAAAATGTCTTCTAGACTCCCCTAATTGCACTGACAAAGATCTCAATTGCCACTGCAGAGGCATCTGCTCAGGTTTGGTATGCCTTGTGTCACCTGAGGCACCTAGAAAGGAAGCATCTCTGGGTGGGGAAATTTCCCTCTCTGAGCCTGAAGCACCTCTGTAGTAATGAGCACACCACCTTTGATCAAATGAGAAAGAAAGATAAGTGATGTTTCTTCTGTCAGAAAACTCCCATCTGCACCCTCCATTGCCCCATGCTCTGTCACAGTGAAAATGAGGGGTGTGACTGTCCCATGACACAGCACTTTGCCAGCTGGATGCTGGTATGTATTTGTAATACCTTGTTTTAGTTTTCCTCTGCCACTGGCCCCACTTTCCAAGAGCTCTAGTAGGCAGGTGGCATTTCTTCACCGTGCCTGTTTGCTGAGGTTGGGAGCCAAGCAGGTGCCAGGCAGGGCATGATCACGGTGTGGAGTAACCCAAAGTAACACAGAAAGTCTCATTAAAGGTATGGGGCTTGACGGTCAGAAGAAGGGGGGTTAAGTAAAGTCAAATGCTGTGAATTAAAACCTGGAGCTCAGAACAGGAAGAGAAAGGGTGTTGGGGTTTTGCCCTTGGCTGAAAACCCTATTTCCATCACTTTCCATATTAAGCAGTGTTATTGGAGGTAGGATCTGCAAGCTGAAGGTTGTAGCATTGTATTCTCTCTGGTTTTTCTTGTTCTTATGCTTCATTTTGCTTTGCATGTAAGAGTCCCTCTAATGTCCCACTATAGGAAGTCTGTGGCAGAAACACCTTGACCTTGAGTGAAACCCTGAACTAACTTGCTGTCTCATGTGTCATGACCCTTGTAGGAGGAATGGGAAGAAATTTGGTGCAGCATAGAATTATTTCTCTCTGTGTGCCCCTGCTGCCCAGACACTGGGATGAGGGGAGTCCCTTACTGAATTCATTCACATTTGAGAATTCACAGGATTGTTCCCTCTCTCAAATGAGGCACTTTAAGCTCAGGCTCAGTAAGGAACCAGTCAAATGCCCCATGTTCAGTGACTACTAACTAAAGGTAGAACTTTTGCCCAAAGTGTTGATCTTGTGTTTAATCCTAGTAAAAGCCCATTTCAGCTCCATGTCTGGTTTTCCTGAGGGACAGATACTAACAGTAATGGATTGGTGTGATAACATTTCTCTAACAGAAGAACAGAGAAATCAAAGAACAAAGTGATGGTGATGAGAGCAGGTAGAAGTGTAACCCCAAAGAAGGGATGTTCTGGGCAAAGAGCTGTCAGTATAAAGACACTGTCCCTCCCTAACTGAATTGAGGCTGGACTCCCACGGGCATGGGAGCCAGGCTGCCTGCAGCTGGCACGGCCCTGCTCCCCTCTTTCTTCTCTTGGGTCCTGCTGCTCTGCCCAGGCTCTGGAGTTTGTCTTAATCTATTCTGACCCACTTCTATCACCATTGCTTGCTTGGTATCAGCTCCTGGAGGGTTCTTTGAACGGACTTCAGAAGCCGTGTCTACTGAAGTATTTCGCATCTCAGTTTTTAACCAATTCTTCTTTAACCATGTTTTTTGTTGGCTAAGGTATGTCTGAAGGCAGCAGACAACTTCAGGTGCCAGCTGCACTTTACTTTCACACTCTGGAGTCACTTTTATGACAGGTAAATGCTTTAAAATCATTAAAGTGAGGTGAGTTGTTAAATCACAAGAACCAGATAGTGAAAGTCCGTGCTGCATCTAAAAATTGGTTTTGTTTTGCTTGTCAAGATTACTGTACCTTCAAGTGACAGATGGGAATGTGAAAACTTTCTATCATCCTTGAAGATTCAGGCTGGCTAATAGAGAAAAAAAAAGTGAAAGGAAAAATCATCATTAAAATGGTCTTGAAAGTGATGACTTCTAAATTATTGTCTGTCAGCTTCTCCATATGGCCTGAATATCTGTCAGATGAACAGTATACATTAGAATTTCTGTACAAAACAAACAAAAAAAAAGGCAAGTTTTCTTTTTGGTCAGGTCTGAAAATAAAAGAAGAAAAAGTAGATGATGGGGGAGAGCAAGGAGGAAGATAATTTGAAGTAGGCATTTCTCACTAAAAAGTGACTGTACAAAAAGCAACCTTCAGTTCCAGTTTTATTTTCTCTTTGCTGTACTTATATCAAGTCTGGCCCATTCCTTTTATTTTTCTAAGTGAAAATACAAATTGGGTTTTTACAATAACAAGGCACGGTGAAGGGCTCCTTCCTTCTTCAGAGCCTTCCCAGGGTCCCTGTTACAGCAGTGCAGACCCCTCTAACTGCTGGGCGAGGAGGCCTTTATGGTACCCAGCAGTCCATTTCACTGCATTCATAGGCTGTAAGTGTCTGGAGCTGAGGATGTACAAAAAATGAATGCATGTAAAAAGCTCTTGAAAAGCCCATAATCAAGGAAAGCCACCACGGGTTTAGTTTCCATTTTAAAATGCATTTTGTAGCAGCAAGACTCTGAGGCTGAGTCCAAAGCTAAGTGCCTCATTCACTGCCATCACCATCTCTCTTTATTCATCAAACTGATAGCTTTCATCATCAGACTTAGCTGAATCATGTGCTTAGATTTGCCCTATGCGAGGGAGAAGGAAGGAGACTCTGGAAGGTTTGGCTTTATTTAACAGGCTTTTGATGCAATGATCAAATGGACTGACAAAAAACCCAAGGATGAGCCATTTAGCAATCAGGGAATGCTGTGCCCTCAACAAGTGAGAGGAAGAGCCGAGTCTGTAAAACAGGACTTTCAGCTATGAACGGTCAGGACAGTTGCAATTAATTTATGATGTGATGCCTGCATGGGTTATTTAAGGCACATCAGGTCCTGAGTGGAGGCTCCCATTGAAACCACAGCAGCAATCTGAGGATAGCTCACCACAAGGATTTGCAAGTTTCCTTTGTTGTGCACTGGCTTTTACTGATAGGTCTTGGTGTTTATGAGTGCAGTCATTTTGCCCACAGCAAAATCTGGTTAACATCTCTTGGTTTGTTAATCCTTCTGTATTTATTGTTCAAGACTTGCTCATATCCAGGCTATTCTTGGAGATATTAATAGTGGTTAATATTTTACCTCTTGGAGTAAGCCGTTTGCTGCATGCCACAAATCATTTCTTTATCACTTCAAAGACGAGACCTAGATCTGTGCCAAGCCACTAGTGTAATTACTGTCCCTTCCCTGCCGCATCCACCATATGCAGAACCTGTTATATGTAATTATTTTCAATCACAAGCACCACTCCAGACAGACAAGATCATCTTTCAAGTGCTAACTGTTACCAAAATACGATCATGCATTATACTCACAGCAAGAGTGACAGGGAAGGCAATCTGGGAGAGACAAGGATTACTCTGGATGGTTTAATATTGAGGCATCCACTGTCTGACCCCCTGGTTTGTAGTTTTAGAATTTGTAGATCTGGGCAGCTCCTCACTTAGCCTCATAGGTTGGTTTTAGACTACTTTTTGAAGGGATCCATCATTCTGCATGGACCACACAAAGAGCCTAGGGGCTGTCTGGGACCGTGTTAAATACTGAAGCCAAGGTCTTAATTCCAGCTTTGGATTGCCAAATCTGGTTGCTCTCAGTCAGCCCTGCATGTCTCTCCCCATGCCTTGCTAGCACATTGAGCCAGATGCAGCATTCACAATAGCAGTGTTTCACAGACCAGGGCAGGGAGCCTGTTTCATTCCCAAATATGGAACCTCTCCAGAAAAGCTGGTCTGTGACAGTGCCGACACCTCCACTGGTGCATGGTACGTCATCTAAAACAGCTGCTGTGTGCCACCAGCACCTCCACTTGCTGACTCACCCTGTCCCACTGACTGGGTCCCTCACACCTGGAGGCTGCAGCCCCTTTTGTGAAGGTGCCGTTTATGGATCTGCATATTTTCTTCCCCTTTCAATTTCTTTTAATGACTGTAGTGGATAATGGAAGATGACAGGGGATGGTAATTACAGGACATTGTTGGTTTTGGTTTTCTTCCTTTTTTAAAAAATGTTATAGGCATCTTAAGCATTTTAAGCAGCTGTAAAGATGGGTGTGGTGTCCTGGGTAGCATAGCTGGCTAAATGCAATAGAGCAGGCCAGAATGTGACTCTTGACTTAAACTAGTAACTGCTCTGAGTTGAAGCTGCAAAATCAGCTTAATGATTTCCACTGGGTTTGCAGCCCTTGGATTCAGCTTGGATCTTTCAATGGAGGATGCAGCTGTTCAGCGGGATCTACATTCTCTGTGATTAAATAAATTGGCTGTGACCATGTATGAATTATTAGTAAGGTAAAAGTACGCAGCCTTTTTGCTTTTGCAGGATCTGATCCACACAGCTGCTTACAAACAGGCATGGATTGATTAGAAGGGAGGGAAGGGACTGAGGGGCTTTTGTCCAAGTCCTATTAACACCATGGGCTTTGAGGCACACCCCACACTTTCAGTGCATAAAATAAGGGAGCTGAAATGCCAATTCCCAGCTTCAGTGCCCATGCAGACCGAGGCAGCATCAGTCCTGTTGAAGTCATGTAGAATCATGCTGAAAGCAATGGGATGTGACACACATATGCTCATACATATAAATATACCTCCAGGCATAAAGTAAAACTTGTGAAACTTTTTCTAGCTGGCTAACAGGCTCTAAATCTTTGTGGAAGTCTTATGCTGAAGGCAAATGTGGTAGTCTGTTAACCCCCTGATTCTGTGCTGTTCCCCCTGTTCCCTGCCCTAGCCCTGGCCACTCCCTCAGTTTCTCCCTATTTGCTCCTGTACCCCAACCCCGCCCAGGGATCCCCCCTGGGCCCCTGACAAAACCACCCCGCACCCAGACCATGCTGTCTCTCTATCTCTGAACATTGGGGGGACAAGATGTGATTAAAGCCATCTCAAACCCTCATGAGAGACCCTTCTCTACCTTCTTTACCATCCACTGTGTTGTAACGCTGCTGGCTGCCGGAGCCAGATCGAAATGGACTCTGGGATGCGACTGATCCCATGGCCCTAGGAAACCCTCGCTGAGCTCTCAGGGAGCAGCAGCCTGCTAGGCAGAGTCCAGTGGTTACAACAGGCAAACCCCTGAGCCTGGCCTGAACCTTGCCTGCAAGAAGTACTGGAGGACAAAAGTGTTTTGTCAATAGACATAAATCCGCAACAGGTGCATATGCACCACAAAAGGGAACTGTCTGAAGGTCAGTCGAAACCAGCTGAAAACCAGTGATGTTAAAGGACATGTCAGAGCAACAGCTTTAAGTCCTGTGGCCAGTTGGTACCTGTGACAAAACAAATATTAATAGGCATAAGCCTTTTTGCCAGATGGGAACACAAACCCGTGGGCTCTGAAAGTTGTGTTCACTAAAAGAAGCGTGTGAGTTTGCTCGTGGCTTTGTACCTTGTTGTTTGCACATAAGCATGCTGCCACTCATGCTTTGGGGTCATGTGGCAGCACCAGCAATAGGCAGGAGTTTCCCACTTGATCTGATCATCCCAGTCAGTGCAGCCTGCAGTCGGAAAAGAAGCTGCACTGCTCAGTGACTGGTACTCCGTAAGTGAAACTCAGCACTGATAATGCCAGTACCCAGCTGGAGAGCCATCTGTCACTGGGGTAGGGAGGCTTTCTGACATAGTTTTCCCTTATTTGGTTTATCTCTTTCTAGGAGGCACAGGTAATGGTGAGGCTCAGTGGTGGATGCTGTGGGCTGGTTGTTAGGCAGTGTTGGAATGGCTTTAAGGGCAATCATCCATATGTGAGCTCCTTTGGAGCAATTCAACATTACAGTATATTGCATTGCTAAGGAATTTTTGACCGAACCCCAGAATTTATTTTCACTGAAACTGGGCTTTGAACTTACAGACATGGGTGTACAGAAATGGGAAAAGAGGTGTGACAGGGGGCTGAAGGAGTCTGAATACGGAAGGAAATAAATTGCCAAAGTTTGTGATCACTGATCCAGTGTAGCATCAGAGGCAGAAAGAGTGAACAGGTACCCATGTTTGGAAAAGGATGAGCTGTGTTTGGAGAGTGGCAGTGGCAAGTGCTGTGAGCAACATTCATGGGAAAAAACCCAAACAACAACCTGTTGCTGCAATAAAACCTAAAGAGAGCTGAAAACAAACAGTCTGTGAATGCAGTGGGCACTAGGCACTCTTGCCACCTGAGGAGAGTAATTGGCAAGGGCTGAGTAAGAGCTTGTTCTGGGTTTGGAGGAGCAGCATTGTTATGCTAATAGTCCTTTCACTTGCCTGCAGTGCTGCTGTTGTGCTCTCCTGGAAGAACTGGGCAGAAGGCTTTCCCAGGACCTATTTGTGAGGAAGGGCTGGCTGCCGTTTAATCTGGTCCAAGGCAGGCGGGTGCAAGCCTGCCTTCCCTCCTACCCCCTGCACACATCTCCCTGCCCCTCACAACAGAGCCCTTTGAGCATTTGCAAGGTCTCCCAGACAGTCTGTTCAAGTACACAAGCTGATTGCAAACAGCCCGGCCAGGGCAGCTCACTTTAGGCCAGAGCAGCTTCTGAGCTGTGGCTGCCTGGGCTGGCACTGGCTGTGTTGTGGGTGCCATGAGCAGTGTGGGAAGGGGACAGAACCACTGCAGGACTGGCTGGGGCTGCCACAGTCCACTGGTCTGTGAGGCTATCTTTGGCATCTATGTGTTCTTCCTCCTTTCCCCAGACATTCATCATCGGTGATGATGTTCCTCCTTGCCCCATGGGGTCCTGCCCCTTCCTAGCACACCACTCATGCTCTCTGTGCTTCACAACACCTTTCTTGCTTTAACAGTTCAAGGGAGAATCAACAGGGGCTTTATGAGAGTCTTAGGCTATCTTTAACAAATGTAGACCCAGTTTTGGCCTAAATTCTCTTGTCTGAGAAACATCCTTTCTGAGAATTTAATTAGAAGTGGTTCTCATTTACATGGATTCTACCAGCTGCCCTGAGCTCTATGGCCCTAGGGGAAAAAAAAATCAAATGATACTGTGAAAGTTATTAGTGAGGACATTAGAAGCAACCATACCCAGATTAGTTCTGAAAATACCTAGCATTCACATGTCCTTAATTGCTTTTCTCCTGTCACAGCTGTTGGGTGAATGCACCATCTGAGAGAGGGCTGCCTCAGGGATTTCTTTTTCATTATGTGATGCAGATATGGAGGCAGGAGCAGGCAATGACTGCTCAACAAGGGAAGGAAGAAGTAGGTTTGAGCAGCGAGAAGAAATTTGAACCTAGTGGAGGGAGATCCAAGGAGTTAATACTGGGCTTAAACCAGGGGCAGGTGTGCTTGGAGGAGCAGCAGAGAAGCTGCTGAGCTACTTTGTTAGCAGCCAAGATGCTAAGAGCATTAAACATCTTTTGAAGAAAGACGAGATACCACTTCTGGACTTTAGTGTCTTGTTCAGGTGTGTTTTTGAGCAAATCAAGAACATAGTAAGATGATTTCTGTATTTTACAGGAACATCAGCAATATGAGAAGCTTAGGTATCTGGAGAATGGAGACAGTAGAAAGGTACAGCAAGCTCCAAGCCCTGAGTAAATCCCTCTCAGGACTCCTGTTAGACTGGTGTGATGTCCACAGTGTCTCTGTCACAACACCCAGGGCTTTTCTGCTCTGGGAGCAGGGCAGCAGAAGTGCTTTGCCAGGGAGCACATGCTCTTTATTGTCAAGAGAGGAGGAGCAAGGTGATGTGAGGTCAAGAGATAATGCCCAAGGTCAGCAAGTGACAGCTGTAGGGCTTGAAGCCCTGTGCTCTGCCTACCAGGTAAAAGGCACCCCTGCAAACCTTGGGAGGGCTTGCTTGGCTTTACAGCCTGTGAAGTGTCAGATGCCCCTCGCCCATTATCTACATAGTGCTTTGTTTCCAGTCTCATAAATAAGATCTGACACAAAGGAGGCAACATTAAAATGTTGTAACATACATTGAAATGTTCTCTCTAGGCTGTCTGTGTAAAATGCTTTGCCAGCTACATCGGCCTTTTGGCAGCTGCTGCAGTGACAGCTGAGAATGCAATATGATAAAAATGCCACTTCTGCAAAATAGACATGGTGCATGGGTGCATTGCTGATTCCCAACAAGGTCTTGTGAAGGGACAGGATTTGCCAAAACACATCTGTCTGGGGCAGCATGAGGGCTGGAGAAAGCAAAGCATCTTGTGAATGTTAAACCAAGTAAGACAACAGGTAAATGACTCAAGACCTCAGTTGTTTCAGCTGAATGAATTAAGAAAACTTTGTGGAGTGTGTACCTGTGGTATGAATTGATCAAGTGGTATGAAACCATTATTCCCTTGCTTTTGAAAGAGTGAAAAACAAAGCAAAATGGCAACAAATTAGCACAACTGTCAGTTTTCTTGATGTAACCTTGATGGACCCTGGTTGATTGTTGTTTTAATTAATCAGAAGCAATCAGCTTGTAAATGCTATCATTAACACACTTCTATTTAACCACACGTTGTGTATTCCAAACTGCATATTTAGCTGTTCTGGAGAGTTGAAGAGGAGTCTAAAAGCTCTCAGATAAAAGCTTCAGAAGCTGAGCGTGGCTTCTGATGCTGAACTGCTCAGACTGGCTCCAGCCCACAGACCAGCTTTAAAACTGCAGCAGAAGGCAGCAGTCCAAATGGTTTTCATCTGTTTTTAAGGGAAGAAGAGACCTTTTCTGTGGGATTCCCAAATTGCAGTTTGACACTTTGATTCCCAAGTGGCAGCCTGTGTATAAGCTAACGGCAATTGCTTGTATAAACTTTTATTTCCTTTTCTCTCCATAGGTTTGTTGATTGGCTCTGGTTGTGCCCTCTATCCTCTTGGCTGGGACAGTGAAGAAGTCAGACAAACCTGTGGTAACCTTTCCAACCAGTTTGAATTGGGTGAGTCATCACCAGGGCATTTCAGCCACATTAGGCTCTTCTATGTGTTGGCCATAAAAGCAAACTAGGACATAAGCACAGGCTTGGGGAAGCAACCTGTGTGTGGTAGGCTATTCATATTGCATAATTCTGGTATGGTGCCAAGGCAGGGGATTTCAGATAGATCTCTGGAAATATTTTACAGAACATTATAAGAGAAAATGTATGTATGGATGCATATTTTAGGAAATAAATCAGATTTAATAGTCTTGCAGTATGGGAGCTAACACTCCTGGAGATCTTGACAGGGTAGATAGAGGCATCCCATCACAGCGCAGGTCAGGGTAATTCTCCGTGAGTATAATTGTCTGTCTTTGAATTCTGGGACGTTTATGGCCTTCTAACACAAGCCTAGAGTGTATTTGTATGTTACTCACATACTTGGGAAGCTGGCAAATAACACTTTCACCCTATGTTTGCTTTCTCCCAAACAAGTTACTTGTCTTAACTGCTGATGACGGCACTGCGCCTGGAATGAGAGCCAGGGATGCAGCCAAACCAGGCTCACACCTGTGCTTTCTCTGGAGGGGTTCTAGAAAACAAGGAAAACAGCAGCAACCTAAGGATCAAACAGTGTGGATGGTCAGGATCTGATGTTTGAATGCACATCCAGATCCTTATTTAGCAGGAAAGATCAATGCAATTGCTGATACCCTTCTCTGTAAGTGCTCTCTGACCCTGTGTCACTTGAGGAAGAGGGGGATCTGCAATCCTGAAGAGACTGAACACCTTGACCCCCCACAGACTCGAGGGCTTCTGCTCTTAAACATACAGAACTCCCCATTTCCAGCCCCTGCAAGCTAAACCTTAGTTAAGCTTAGAACTTCTTTCCATGGCTGTGTGTGCAGGACTTGTGCACGGCCTGACAGTAATCCCAGTGCAAGGAATAGTAGACAAAAATGGTCTCCTAGGGTTAAAGATAAACCTGCTGCATTATCTCTTGATTTTACACTGATGTTTTTCAGGAGTAAGGAGATTTGTTTCCATCTCAGAGGTGTTTCTTGTCAAGATATGCAAATGAATTGAGGTTGAAAGATAAAGAAATACTGCTTTGGGAGAGATGTTCCAGGCCAGTTGCCCCTACAGAATTTTTGTGGTGTTTTGAGTGCATTTGATCTGGCAGGGGACCAGAAATTCTTATAACCAATATCAGCACCCATCACTACAGTGCCACTGATGTCTTATCAGCAACCGCCCATGGTGTTGCTCAGGGGATGTGGAATGTGCTCTGAAAGCTTTACCTTGTTATTCTGAACTCTACTATCCTTCTGTTCTTTTGATACTAAATTTGCTCTTCAGGGAAGTATAAAAAGTTCCTGCAAATTTTTTATTCACCTAATAATAGAAAGATTTAAACACAAAGGAGAGAGAACAATAAGAACAGAAGTGTATCGTTAACTAGCAGAAAAAAAAATGTTCCAGAACTAAGATTCCCAGCTCCATGGAAGGGTGTGTCAAAGGATGTAGTAGAAAGACTAGGCAAAACTCTGTGGTAACTGTTGCAGGGAAAATTCAGGTTCATTGCTGCCCATGGCCAATCCTGTGTGGAAGCCTGAAGTAGCTCCTGGCCAGCCCATGGAGCAGTGCACCCTTTGAAAGGCCAGCTAGCACCTCACTGGTGCACACTGGTTCCTGCTCTTCCATGACAAGCCTGTGAGCAGCTGTGCTTCTGGGATTCCAGCTTGTGTCCCATGTTTGTTGCCACGTGCAGAAGGGTGTTACCTTCCAGGTTAGTTCTCTGCAGAGTCACAGAAGGTGGGTGTTGTGGCAGTGTGAGCCCTTTGAAGACAACATTTGGGCAGTACAAACTGTTACCTTAAACACTGTCATGTCCACACAGACTAGAGTCTCTGAGACCACCTTCACTGTCTCAGTGTTGACTCATGAGTTAGATATTTGCATAAATTGAGTCGCTCTGCCTTAAAAGTCAGTGAAGAATCCCATGTGAAAAATGTCAGCTGGCAGCTTTCCTTCCAGGTATGCATGAGGCCCATGAGAAGTCTTGCATTAACTGTGAAGACACAGTGCTCTGACTGTTTTCTGGAGCTGGAGCACACAGCCCATGTGTTGCACATGCCTAGACTTGACAGCAGTGCTGGTTTCACTGATCTGCTGCAATCGTATGTCAACACATTAATTAACAGATCATAATGAGGGCTGAAATTTGCTGCAGTGATTTCTCTGCCATTAAACATCTCCTTTCTATGTACATTGGCAGTGAACTTAAATGCTTGCCTATGATTTTTTTTTACTTAATGTCAGTGTCTGTTTGATGGTATGTTATCAAAACCATCTGTAAAGAAGAGGTACTGTCCGAGGGCCATTTAATAACCACGCTGCTCGTCTTTCATAAATACCTCTTGGTTGGTGATAACCCCAACCCTCTAGGTCTTTTCTGAATCATTAGAGACTGGCATACTTATTAGAGCCTACAGGCCAAAAATGATGTTTCAAAGACTTAATCTTACTAAGTCTCAAGACAAATTTAAGTAATTATTGCTTTCATTTGAATATTTAATTTGATTAAGCTGCAATGATATACTTTCTATTCCTGAGCCTGTGAAATGAGTTGTCTGAAGAACCATGCTGCATTTAAAATCTGCTCTCAGAAAATCTGAGCTACTGTGAACCCTGCACTGGTTTGCTAATAGGAGAAAAGCTGATGATGGGAGTGCTGGTCCTGCACCCCCTGCTGCTGTGGGTGCCAGTGAGGATGACACAGGGAGGGTAATTCAGCACATGGTTACTCTAAAAGGAGAGGGTGTTCACAGGAATGCTGATCAGCAGACAGCATTCAGCCTCCTCTTCCAGGATGGCAGAGCAAGTGCTGCAGCCTGGACCACAGGGAAAGTGTGTGTGCAGTTGGGAAAGGAGGGTCAAAGCTCACCAGTTTTGACCACAGAGCCAGCAAAAGTGGGAATTCAGCACTGGTATTTGTTTTGGACTTACAAAAAGTGAGGGCAAAAATGGTTGAGGTTGAAGGTAGAAAATAAAAGCCAGGAGCTGCAATCTACATTATAGGAGGATGAAGAAGAACAAGAGGCGGGTACGGAAGAGGAACTGCAAGAACTCTCTTGAGAAGCAGCTGAATTGTGCACTGTGATATGTAATGTCAACCAGAAATATACTAGAATTAGTAATTAAATAAAGATTTTTGCTTAATGAAAACATGACAAACCCCTGCCCCCATAACGTGCTCATAACTAGAGAGAATAAATAAATAGCAATGCTAAGAACCCAGAAAAAAAGCCTAATCTTCAGTGGGTGTGCTAGATAAGAAATGCTTCTCCATGTCTTCAGGCACTCTGAAAAGGCATTAGACTAATAGGCACTCCAAATAGTGCTGAGATGGCCCATATTGTGAAGAGGGGACCCCTCCCTCCACCCTTGCCAAACACACACACATTTCTGTGTACATTCCAAAGCAATATATAAAAAGGCTGCAGGAAAAATAACTATGCCTTTAATTTAAGTGGATTTGAGTATTCTTTTCTAGAAAACCTGAGCTGGCACTGTGAAATGCCCAGCAGTTTACAGCTCTCTTTAAAAATGGATATTTATTTGGTTTTTATTAAGTGAACTATGTCCAAAGGATTTACTTAAACATTTATGTATTTAATTGGGCTAATTTTTTTCAATCAAATAAAAGTGGTTGTACAGCTCCATCTCTGACAAAGAGGAGTTGTTCTTCAAAGGAAGATACTGTGCCAAGGACAACTCCATTTGTTGATTAAATTACATTCAATAGATGAGCTGTTTTGCTAATGGGGATGGGGAATAACCTCCATAAAGACAGAGACTGGTGCACCTGTAAAGGGGCTTGCTCCCTGCTCTTCTCTAGAAATATGGTTTTGCCATCATGAAAAGAAGCACACTGATAGATTAGGCCTTTGACAAATGACCTCTTGCAAATCTTGTTGAGAGGTTAAGGCCATGATAGGTCTGTGCTGTGTTGCTCTGCTTGTAGTTCCCAGCTTCTGAGCAGTCAGCATGACCCGTATGAAGGTCTTGGAGGCCTGCTCAATAATGCAGCATCCCATCACGGATGGAGCAGAGTTCCCACTGAAACACTAGATTATGAACAGGAGACATCTACCACTGTTTTTAGGGTGTTAACTCCTAGAAATAGGGCAATATAAATAAATAGGGGCAAGAAAAAAAAGAGGTGTTTGTGTTTTAAACCAGCACAGTTGCTTGCTCATTGACCAAGTCAAAGTCCATACTCTAATTTGGCAACAGGCTAATAGTGCCTGAGGTGGAGACTGGAGTAGGAAATGAGCAGTGCTCAAAGGGACTGCCTTTCACTGAGGATGGATCAAGATAATCCTAATCTCTTGTCACCATGCAGACTGTTACTGTTATGTTGCATTATTGGCACATCAGAGTTGCCTGTGGGCCCATTTAGTGCAGCAGTGATGTGGCACAGCAGGACAGAGCTGCTGACTGAAGGGTGTGAAAGTGAGTCAGATCTACAAAATCCCTGGGTCTGCAAAAGGAATTAGCAGGCAGTTTCCCAAAATTAACTGTCATTCTGGCACATCATATAGCACACATTCAGTTTTGCTGAGCTAGAGGCACTAATACCATTTTGTTTTCATTTCTAAATGTAACACACTAGAAAAACAAATGAAAAATTAGTGTTTTATCAGGAAATTCATTATAGTGAGGGAGTCTGCATTAAGGTGAGAATATGCACTAAAATGAAGACTGCACAAGACATTTGCAAAAGCTTCCATATTCTGCATATTCCACCTGCGTGAAGAAATCTTCTGAACTTGCATGACTGTTTTAAAGGGGAAATGTGAGTGTACACATGTAAGTACATTTGTATTGGTTTTGAATGTCTAAAAGCAATGTGACCCTTATTTTAGGCCATTGATTTCCCTGGATGTGCATGTGGAAACTGCTCAGTTTTACATGCTGATTTCTGTTTTGATGGGTGCACAGGCAGCCAAGTTCCACAGAAGGTCCCAGAGAGGTCAGGTCATGCTCAATTTAACTCGCAAAATTGAGCCTCAGTTGGCATCTGGTGAAACAGCACTACGAGCCCAATATCTAGGAGCCCAAGCAGCAAAATGTTTATCTGGAGTAAAAGTCACTTATTGAAACACAGATGATTCGTGTCATCACAAGCCACCAGCTGCCACTTCCCAAACACCAGATGTGTGAAGTGGTGTTAGATGCTTAACTTATTAACCTGAAAGAATGAAGACACAAAATTTAAGATAGACTCATTTTTAGTGGAACTTTTTTTGAACTACTTGGAAAAACCTTTTCTTTCCTTGAGGAAATATGGTAGCTCTATCTATGCCTTCATGGTCAGAGATATCCTTAACCTGGGGGCCCAGCTGCAGCAGCAACCAAAGCACATAGCTCCAAGTACACACCTTTGCTTGCTGTCTGTGGCAGCCCATCTATCTGTGGACTGCTGTGAAAGGGCTCACCTGGCCAAAGTCACTGTCTAGAGAGTGACTTAAAAGCCTGGCTCCCATCCTGAACTAAACAAGCAGCTGGATTAGCCTCAAAAGCTCTCATAAACTTCTCTCTTGGTGGATCTCTGTTTCCAAATATCATTATTATTAAGGTTCCCCTTTGCCAGTTTTAGAGGGCTTGAAATATCTTAAAGAAAACTCTTGACTTGATAATTACTTTTGCTGTAGAAATGTTAGAGTAAATGATCTCCAAAGCACTTTCCAAGCAAACAGTGCAGTTACTAAAACAGCATAAAAGCCCCACAGAAAGCACTGTGGATGTAAAAAAGGCTTTGTCAACTATTTAATTTGTCTTAGGTGGCATCATTTCAGCATCTGGCTGAGAGTTGACATAGAGTGCCAAAGAATCAAGAAAAGGATTTAGAAGGGAGGACAATTTGTTGGAGACCTATTACAGGGAAAATATTCAAAGGTGTTTTTTTATGAGCAATCTAGCTGAAAAAAGCATTTTTCTTGTTTGCAGATCCTCTGCAAAGAGCGTGGAGATTTCACACATTCATTTTTTTGACTGGGGCTGAGCACAACCTTTACAAGCATACTTGAGCTGCAGCTGCTGAGTTCTTAGAAAAATGGCTGAGTAAACTACGTGCTAGTAAAGGAAGTATTCCATCAAGAAACATTTCCTCTTTAGTGCTACCCAAACGGCTTCCATTCTTAAATCTTTGTAAGCTTTTAGTGACTATATCAAGGTCCACATATATTCTAACGTAAGGAGAGACTATTTACAAGAGCAGGACAAGGGGGAATCGCTTCAGACTGAAAGAGTAGGTTTAGATATTAGGAAGAAATTCATTCTTATGAGGGTGATGAGCCACAGGAACAGGTTGTCCAGAGAAGCTGTGGATGCCCCATCCCTGGAAGTGGTCAAGGCCAGATTGGAGGATCTGAGCAACCTGGTCTAGTGGAAGGCTCCTGCCCATGGCAGGGTGGGTTGAACCAGATGATCTTTAAGGTCCCTTCCCACCCAGTCCATTCTATCATTCTATGATAAGGCATATACCATTGTAACCAGAATTAGACATGGTCATGCAAGAACCTTCTGCAGTCAGTAGACATAATCAGGAGCATCCAGAAAGGGACTCAAACCACATGGAGCAAGGATTTGGTGCTCTTTATTATTCAAAAAGAGCAGCTGAACTGGTTGCTTTGAATCCCTTCCTAGTTAAAATGGAGAAAAATAGGTGCTACTAGAGCAGGGCTCACCTGCTGTACCATATATATTTACTTAAAGAGAAAATACAACACACTTTTGTAAGTGATTTTTCCTCCTCATCATCTCTGAAGGGAGTCTGGAGTTCTATTCCATTGTGAATCTCGGCATTGTGGATGTTCAGAGAGGTGAAATTGATTTCACTTCTGCAGTAGGTGAGCTTTCTGCTGGCTTCTTGCCGGAGGTTGAGAGAGCTCCTCATTAGCAGCACGTAAGCTATTTGCTCTTGGGAATTTGGGCATTGTAATTGACACTGGGTATTGGTTTCTCCCTCACTGCTTCATGATAAATGCACACCTACAGCAAATTTGAGGTTTGATTAAACAAAATTATTTGATCCTCCAAAGAAAGGATGATTTGATCATGAGTGAGTGTCTGCATACAGCAGGACTAAAGAATTTCAAGTTGGCATTTTTTCTCCACTTTTTTACACTTCAGAACTTTATGAAATTTTATGCATTTAGTTACAGACTAATTCTAACTTACCCAAATAGCTTGAAAAAATAATATATGCATTAAAAAATTTATATTTTTTAAAAAGATTAAACCATTGAGGAAGTCATATCTGTGCAACAGAAAAAGTAACCAGTTCCATTGAATTAATTATTATGTATCAGGCTGTTTGCTGGGCTGCAGTTTTACCTTATATAGTGTTCTTTCTTTGTTTTACATAACTACTTTAATTCTTTCTGGACTCATTCCAAGTTTCAACTTCTCTTCCTGCTTTTGCAGCTGATTTCACATGACAGTTTTTCATTGTTGCTGTGTCAAGAAAAAGATCTTCAGCTATTTAATTTATCTTGGCTTTGTTTCAAAATAATTTTGCCTTCTTATTAATTAGCTGATTATCTTTTACGTTCATTTAGATCTTTCATATTTCCAAATCCCAGTATATCCCCTTAGAATCACACTCCTTATTTTTTTTCTGATTTCTTTTCCAACACCCTGATTGATTATATGAATTCACATTCTCTATAGTACTGTACTCTCATGTGAACCTGTTAATTAGAATTCCTGCACACCTTCTTGGAAGTAGGAATTGTAGGTTTTATTTTTGAAGGTATGTAATTTGTACTCTACAGTCTGGCTAATTCTGAAACCTTTTCTCCTTCATCTTGGAAAATAGGCTATACTTAAGGTTAATTGATTAGAGGTTGCCAAATACTCCAGACTGCAAGTCCAGGATAGTCTTAAAATTAACAGCAAAAAAGGTACAAATATTTAAGATGCTAAGTCTTGCAATTAACAGGTTTGCATCCAAGACACTTTTATATTCATGATATTTTTTCATAAGTGGCAATTATTGGTTATTTTAGATTAAACCATATGTTATTTCCAAGACCTCGATAACTATATGTGATAATTATTTATAAGACATGATTAATAGAAATCTTAGTAAAATTATGTTTTGGCAACTGGATCCTGGCACAGCTCCATGGTAGAACAAGTATCTGCATATTTTCTGCTGCCAAATTTTACTCACTCCCAAATTTGTCTTAATCTTTATTTGCCTATATATTCAAGAGGAGAAGGGGAGCAAGGGGTTGCATATCATGCCCTTGAGGATCACATCAGAAATCAGGAAAAGGCATGGAAGTGCATTTTAGTAAGCACATTTATCACTGCAGAACTACCCTTCCACATTTACTGATTTCTTTTGATTTAGTAAATATTGTCTTATGTTCCATGGGACTCTTTTCTGTAAGTCTTCTTTTGATAGTGTCCTCGCTCACCGTAATTTTTGTCCTCTATCCTCAGGGACCATGATTTTTCTCAATCCTCATAAAAAAGAGTGCAATGTTTCTAGTCTTTCATTCTTTTACTTGCTTGGAAAATGGCCATCCATCCCTATAGCTTCAAGATCCATGGTCTGTTGTTTCAGTGTTCATCCTGACACACTCTTGCTTCCAATGCCAGTAAAACAAGGGTGAAAACAAAGTTCTTAATGGCTGGCTACAAATTTACCTGAGACAACTTTGACAGTCCTGCTTCACTGAACAACCAAGAGCTCCAATTATTAGTGCTCTCTTTTAAAAAAAGAAAAAATAATCTAGAATTAACAAAGTGCTGAAGTGCTGAAGGCACAGTTTCTCCCTCCATACTGACCTGTCAGGTGAAGACTGGTTTGTTAAAAGCAACACCGGTTCTGTGCACAAAAGCAAGCTGCTGTGATGCACGTCATCTCTATCAGCTAGAAGACCAGTTCAGCTGCTGGGAATTTACTTTGGCACAAAACCAGATCTAGCCCATCTTAGGAGCAAGAACATGTACACATTCTTGCTTGCATCTCCACACCCTCAATGGATGGGCGCTCTTCTGCCTATATATATATATATATATATGTATATGTGTGTGTGTGTATTCCAATGCATCCTTAAGGAAAACAACAAAGCTGCTGTGCATTTTTATGTGTGTGTGAAAATTGACATGGTTTCAATAACTGCTTTAATTCTATCAAGTATTTAGGCAGTGTTGCTTTTAATTTTAGAAGTTTGACATTAAAAAAAAGGGGGAAACTGCAATACTGGATTTCTAATCTTTTACATGACATGCTTCATGAATGCAAACTGCTCTACTTGATGGTTGAATTTAAGCCCCAGTTCTGCAAATCTCTTCACCATTTGCTTACCACTGAATACATGACAAGTCTTGCTGATGTCAGTGCAGTAATACCATCTCAACTCTGCTTTTTATAAAGCTTCCTGTTCCTTTAAAAATGAGTGTTTTATATCAATACGAAGCAGAAGTCATTTTACAATTTAAACTGCAATTAAACTACCCAATTATTGATAACCAACAATCTTTCTTTAGGATGCAGTAGACTAAAATAGGCCATACATGTGGTAAAATGAGAACACCAAAGCAGAAAAAATAACTCCAAAATGTTTTCCTCCTTGTGTAATATAGGGTTATAAAAGGGGTGGCATTGTTTCATTTTGACACGTGGCTATGCAGTGTAGGCACTCATTGCAATGGGTACCTTTGAGATGGATTATCTCTGGCCTTGTATCTATACTTTACTATACTTGGAATGAAAAGTATAGCTAAGTCCTATACCCTCAGACACCTGCCCTGCTGCAGGCTCTTCTTCAGCATAACAGCTTGAAATTCTGTTCTGCTCAGCATCATCCAAGTCCAGATCAAGCTATTCTATCCAAGGCCTCCCATTGCTCTTGACATGGGCTGGAAATAATGGCCAGGTTTATTGCTGTGTTATTATTGCTCTAAGGTCAAGCTCCCAGCTCTTTCAACCATTCCCCTGCTCTCCCATTCTTTCATTTGTTCATCTTGACTCAACTCACACTTGTGAACTACATTGCATTTGTTAGATCAAGAGGCTGCCTGCCTGCCGTGCCTCAGAGCATTAAGTAGGGCAGTGGTCCTTTGGGTAAATGGAGCATGGTATGGAGAAATAAATGTTATTCTCTTCAGCCAAGAGTGAACGTGTGTGTTGTATCTGTTGAACACATCTCTGACACTGATTTAACAGTTCTTTCTTCTTAATATGTATCACACATGCTCTCTCCCACTGCCAAGGTACAAAAGTTGAAATCACACCATGTAAAAGGTCAAATTTACTTCATTCTATCCTGCTTAGGTTACAGCTTTGGGCAGGCTACCAGGTGAATCTTTAAACCCTTTTTAAGGTAGTATTTTGACATTTATTTTCTCTACCTGGAAACATCATGATGAGAAAAATTTACTTTTTCAAGCTGCAACTACAATTCCCTAGTAGTTTTGCAATATTTCACAATTTACAGAGACCTATCGGATTGAGTCCATCTTATCACAAGAAATGCTGTAGCACACCCTATGCTGGTATAAATGTGATCATTTTCAAAGCAATCCAGTGGGTTTGAACTGGTGTAGGCTTGTTTTTGAAAACAGCAGCTGAAGCTAAGGACAGGGTGTGTATACAGGCAAAGCAATAGGTGGCCCAGAGACAGGCCTCTCCACGGACTGCTGTGTGATTGGGCAAGTGTCAGCATCAGGGACATTGCCAGGCATTTGACAGCTCTCCAGGGTTTCTGATGTCCTTCTCTTCAGGAAGTCAGACTCTCTGTGTTGTCTTCTGTAAGGAAGCAAAGAATGGTGTTATCTTCAGAACACAACTAGATGACAAAACCAAGTAAATCTCTCTTGTCTGCTTGAGCACATTAAGGAGAGAGGCTAGTAAGCTCAAGCCAAGGCCACACAGCTCCTCAAGTCCTCTTGGTCACATCAGGATCTTTGTTTCACTGGGTATTTTTAAAATAAAAATTTGGGAGGGTTATGAAGACAAAAATGACACAAGTGTTATGTTTCCTGCTGTGGTGTCAGCCTGAGATCTTCAAAGTGACCAGGAGCATAAGTGTTGCCTCCCACTAATGTCTCCTTACAAAGCCTGCCAGACAATGTCCTGCAGACAGTCAGTGGCAATGCTGTCTGCCTGGAGGCATGCGAATGCCTTGGACGTATTAAGCTGAGCAGACATTTTGTGTTTCTTGTGCCTAAGGCAGGATTAGCTGAGTTGATAATTGCCTGAACCTGAAGCTAGCCCTCGGGCATGGCATTGGGACAGAATATCAACATACCACCTATTTCTAGATGGAAACTCTGTTGATACCTTCTGGTCTCTGAAGGAAAGAATGGTTTCTGCTGGTTTTGGGAAGGTTGGGAAGGAAGCGTTGCATTGCTGCTTGTGCTTT
The DNA here is from genome assembly GCF_000691975.1 of Corvus brachyrhynchos. Taxonomy (NCBI): domain Eukaryota; kingdom Metazoa; phylum Chordata; class Aves; order Passeriformes; family Corvidae; genus Corvus; species Corvus brachyrhynchos. The sequence goes on from NW_008237436.1 coordinate 836,845, forward strand.
ACTGAGAGCACTCACTGCTCAAAGGAGGGTGATATCACCCAAGATGTCAACAACACAGGAAGAACCTCAGTGGTAACAAGTCCCAAGCACTCAAAAAAGACAAAGATGATGCAGCCCAAGTGAAAATCGCCTTGAGATGGGTTAAAATCCTGTGGAGTAGCAGAAGCCATTTCCTTGATTTTGGAGATCTCTAAAGAGGCTTCCTCCCTGCTGCAGCTGCTGTTTTACTGGTCTCATCCCCTACTGCAGGCACAGTGCCTGAAAGGGAAGTAATCACTTTATGGTCCACTGTGGGATTCCCCAGCACCATTTACTGGTGATCAGTCTGACTGTATAAAGATGCTGACGTCTTTAATTGGATTCAAAGCCATATTGTGACACTCATTAGACAGAAGATCACTGAAGTTTGCACTAATGGGTTGTGACCTTGGGTGGGGATAGGGAAATTTGTCTATTTTTGTATTTCTGGGCTCTATGCTTCCATTCCCACGGCAGCCCCCATGCAGGTGATCCCCTGACACCACACTCCTTTGTGGATGGTCAGGTTCGATGCCTGTGTGTGGGAGATGTGAGCAGGTCCCCCACGCCCTGGGTTATGGTCACCCAGCAGTTCTCAGCCGCATCCAGGTTCAAGCCCCACCGTTGCAGTGGCAGAGCCTGAGCCTGAGCCCCGCGTTCCCTGTCTGAGGTTGGCATACAAGTGGGCTGAAATCTCAGAAGTGTTTTCCTGGGAGGGCAGAAGGGAGGGTGGTGGCGGCGGCCCTTCCCCGCCATCTAATGCTGACCTTTGTCCTGCTGCTTGCCTGGCGGGGCCCTGCCACATCGGCTGGGCCTACTACTGCACGGGCGGCGGCGCGGTGGCTGCCATGCTGGTGTGCACCTGGCTCGCCTGCTTCTCGGGCAAGAAGCAGAAGCAATACCCCTACTGAGCCGGCCCGGGCACGGGCCCTGCCTGGCTTGCCCAGGTCTGCTGGACAACAACAACGGACAAGGAATTTTCAAGTGCTTTCTCTCAGGAGTGGGACGGCGGGCGGCCCAGGGTGGCAGGGAGGTGAAGGGTGGTGCAAAGCCACCCAGCTAGGCTGGGCAGGGACAGGCTCTCTCACCCAAGCCTGCTCAGGATCTGCTCCACAAAAATATAAGCAAGGAAAACTCTGCTTTGGCAAATGGTGAAATTCTGCATGCACCAATTACTGGACAGGCTGGTGAGGGGCGGCAGTGCCTGCGTGCTGGGGTAGCGCCTGGCAGCCCCTCAGTGCGGCGCTCCCGAAAGCACACATGCACGCACAGATGTTGACCATGGCACAAAATAAGTAGAGAGGAAACTTTTTTTGGTGCGATTCTTCTTTTTTTTCCTTTTTTTTTTCCTCTCCTTTTTTTTTTTACTTCTCTCTGGTGGTTTAAGACTCGGTGTTGCAACACTTTTTAATCTATACATTAAACTTAATAAAAAGGACCAATAAGCCACTTTATCAGTATTTTGTATAATCTCTACACATTTTTCTTCCCCAAACATTTATCCACTGCTTATTCAGCCCTATATAACTTTTATTAAGCCTCTGTGTTTTCAGCATTATTACAAAATGCAACATAATTACTTGGCATATGTACCCTTCCTGTAGTCCTTTTATGAAATGCAGTAAATGGACGTTTTCCCGTCCACTGGAAATCCCACTCACGGTACTGTAGAGCTCTGTTGGTTATGTACGACTAACAGCAAACTTCTTCCAGACATAGATTTCTGTTGCTGTTATGTTTAGCTCATTGATGTTGTATTGTGCTGTACCATGTTTATTATTTCAATATTCATTTTTGTAAAATATATATATATAATATGTGCTATTTTATGTTTGTATTTGAAAAATCTCTGTAAATAAATTTTTCCTTGATCAATACTTGCAATGCATGATTGTGCCAGTAGATGAAACAGTTCCTTCCCAAATCCCTATGGAAAAATTCTCAGAAACACTCATGACTTCTATAACCATGCTATATCACTTTTACCCTGTAAAACACATACATGTTTAGAGTTCAGTTATACTGCCCAAGGATAGACATTTTGCCTGTTGTTGTCAGGTGTCCTGAAGGATTTCAGCAACACTTTCCCCATTTTGTCCTGGCTGCTGTGAACTCAGAATTTCACACAGAACTGTATATCCCAGTTTAGCCAACTGATATAAGCCTTTACTTCCTTAAGACCAGTAACTCTGATCAAGTACCTACCAGGCAGCATTCTATGCACAGGACACTGGCACAGTACATAAAATAAACCTTAAAAAAATCAATCTTTTATTTGCTTTATGTAAACCAATGTGAACTTAATTCATGGGAACTTGTAAGAGGTTTTCAGTCATGACATTAACTAATGTTATCCCCTTTCAAATTTGTTTTTCTGGTCCTGTTTTCCCAATATCATATTTCTGTCAAATATATATAAGTTACCATCTATGTTCCAGTTGCAGTTCTGGTGGTTAGTAACACTTAAGAGCTGAAAAACTCTGGCATCATGCCAGTACTTTGTACATTGCACTGGGCAGATTTTCGGAGGAATGTGGAAATAACAATGTCAGCTTACAGTGATCAATCCTGATATCACTCAACAGAGTTTTATCGAGTTTCATTATAGGCTAAGCACTATTTATTTGCTTTATGGTGCTGTGCAGTGAAAACAAAATTGTTCCTTACCGCTCCCAGATTAGCCCATAATAGCCCATCTCATCTGACTGCACTTGTGAGGAGCACACCAGCCATGCTGTGGGGATTTTCCTCCCTGCACACTCTTCCAGTGGCACCAGCAGCAGTGGGACATGCAGCTCTTCCCTCCAGATTGCAGGTTTAAGGCTCATCCCTTCATGAGCACTCAGGACCATACCCAAACCTGCTGCAGGAGGTCAGCAGCACCCCATATATCCTCACAGTAAGTATGAAATGTCCCTGTTAGGATTGTGGATTGCTGCTTTATTAAAACTGAAGGACATACAAACACAACTTTGACTGTGGCTCCTCTGACTGCAGTCGGATCTTTACCAGGTATATCTGAATAGAAAAATGCTGCCTTTGTACAGTGCATTACTGTGGAGACATGCCTTTCCTTCCACTGAAACCGTGGTTGGCTATAAAAGGTTTCTGTGACCTGGCTATAAATACATGTGTTACTATTCCACATTTGACTCTCACAAGGTTATATCCTGGACCATGCATCATGAAGAGCACTTTGAGTTTTTTTAGATCTTCCTGTGCTTGGGTTCAGGCTTGATTTATCATGACAAACTGGAACTATGCAATTACTTCATGAAGAAAATTAGGGTTTTGTTGTGATGAAATACCAATTTGTATACAATCTCCTTTTTTTAATTTGGGCTTGAATAAAATGTCAATCTTTAATAATGAAGCCAATGACTTATGCTGCACCTGCTTTGAAGCTGTTTATCATATAGCCTTCAGCTGCTGTGATATGAATAAACCAATCACAGCTTAATTAGGTTTGTCCATATTTGTGCATTTTGGTTCTGATCTCCATTTTACACTGGAATATAAATACCATTTATTATCATGGTTATCAAGCCTCACAGCTACAAACTCTAATAACTTCGAACTGGCAAAAGATTGTTTTCGATTTCACAGTATGAAGTGCCAATGAAATATTTACAATATTTACCATGTTTAATTTTCCATTTATTTATCTTTGAAGATGAGGAGCTGGCCTTGAATTTGTCTAAACAGAAGAGGTAAGCTTGCACACACTCCTAGGTCACTGAATTCCTTCCGTGCCATTGCTGGCAATCGTATCCCATAATCCCGTCCATAAATTTATCAAGCTGTATTTTAGAACTATTTAAGCAGTTTCCCCCAACAAATACATTTTGGAAATTTATTGCAACATCTCATTCTTTGGGTGATTATACACTCCCTGTATTCCAGACCAGCCAGTGTTCTTGAGCCCACTGTCAATGCACACGTCAGAGGTCTTAGTCCACTTCCAAAAAACAGTCTGGGAGCTTCAAGTTTGATCTGCCACTCCCAACTAATACAGGAGCTATATATATGTAGAAACAAATCCTGTAATCACAGACTACTGTTCATTATCAGAAGCTGTTTTAGGACCACAGGATAATTCAGGTGGAAAACAACCTCAGAAGATCTGTGGTCCAACCCCCTTTCCAAGGCAGGGTCAGTCATAAGGCTACAACAGCTTGCTTAGGAGTTTACCTCATCATCCAATGTTGAAAACCTCCAAGGATGGAGATGCACAACATCTCTGGGAAGCCTGTGCCACTGCCTCACTGTCCCAATAGGGAATGAGTTTTCCTTATAATTGGTCTCTGTTTTCAATTAATGATGACTGTCTCTCATCCTCTCGTGAATAATAACTGAGAAGAGCTCATCTCCATCTCCTGCCACCTCCCCATGGGTGCTGGGTGGCTGCTCTTTGGTTGTTGTGTCCCCCCCCACATCTTTTCACCAGGCTCAGTAAGTCCTGGCCTACATCACTGCAGGGCCTCCTTCCTTCACTCGTGCAAGACTTGGCATTTGTCCTGGTTGAATTTCGTAAGTTTCCTGCTGTGCCATTCCTCCAGACTGTCCCAGTCCTTATGGCTGGCAGCCCTACACCTCAGTATACTGCCTGATCCCCCCAGCTTGGTGTCATCTGAAAACTTGGTGAGAGCACACTGCTCCACTGGTGAAGCCATTGGACAGGACAGGTTCCAGAACAGACGCACTGCACTACAGGCATCCAGGTCCAATCAGGAAACATGACCCTCTGAGCCTCGTCATCTAATCAGGCTTTTACCTCCCCATCCAGACCATATTAGCCCAAACTTGGTGCAAAAAACCTGGGAGCCTGTGTCAAAAGCCTTGCTAAAATCCATGCAAACAGCCACTGCTCTTCCCTCAGTCACAAATCCAGTCATTACACCATGGTGGGTCAGGAACAGCTTGTTCTGAATAAATATAATCTGACTGGAAACGTACTTCATAAATAAGCTTGAGTGGGGCAAGTGGAGGCGGAAGAACTTGATGCAACTTTATTTACATAAGTTTAGTCTTTGGGAATGACTGCAGGAGAACACATTCCCCCACCCAAATCCCAGAGAGCTGGGGACTTTCCCTATGAAGCTTAGTGTGCACTGCCAAGACTCCAGTCCCAAGCACTAACACAGTGTCTCCTGAGAGGGAAAATGCAAATTGTGTCATTCAAGCATTAAGTCTGTCACATCTGCATAAATATGAGGCATGTGAAGGCCTGTCTGGAGTTTGAGAGAGCATTAAGCTATTTCTATCACAAAAGTCATTGCTTTTTAAGACTTGCATATTAACAAACAAATTTTCACCATGTACTGTAGAGTTTGCTCTCTCCCCAAAACACAAATATCTGTCTATTACAAAAATCCCCAGCCTTTAAAAATGTTTTGAAATTACAGCTCCTGAGGTGGTTTAACCCCTCTATTTCCTTTTTCTTGAGGGAAAATCCAGAAATCAGTTGTAACTGCAATTTATCTGTCATTCATTGAAATAGTCTGTGAAAAATATCAAACTGAATGACAAGACAGATAATCTGTACATCAACATAAGCATTAATTTTGTTCTACATGCTTAACCTTTCAGAGAGACAATGGTGAAATTAGATAAGTCTTTTTTTAGAAGTGACATTTAAGTGTAATCCCTTAAGCAGACAGGATTTTAAATATATGCTTTTGAGTATTAAGTGTTTTTATTATATTTCTTTAAATAATGATGGATCAGAGAAAATAAGGAAAATTTTGAGACAGTTTTAAGCTCACTTGTCCTAGTGACAGGAAGGATGGTTATTAGGCTAAAATATAGCTAGGTGGCCTTTTTTCATGTTCCTCGCCAAGAAACAAAATGTTCATTGAACATATACGGATATTTTAGCTGAGTAAAGACACGCTCTGACTCCTGCTGTGGACAATTTTGAGACCTTTTAGTCTGCTAGAAGTATCTGCTGTGAATGTCAGTATGTTAGGTATATATTCTATGTTATGCCAAGCATATTAAATTAGGTAAATGGAACATGATAGGAATTCTGAAAGGAACATATGGCACAGCTTCATTATATATATCTATGTTACTAGGGTCCAGCACATTGCTGCGTGATTTCCTGGCTGCCTAAGAGCAAATGAACTATAAGTTACTCTGCTTTAAGCACCTTCCATCTGTAGTGGTTTGGTCTAAAATACTCATTACTGTTTATCTTCTGTGAGATAAGAATTAGGAGAAATGCAAAGCAGGCACCAAACTTGAAAGAATATAAAGAAGTTTATTAACAGACCTAAAAGAAGGGAAAAAAAAATTATACCACCTTCAGAACTCTCCTCCTCCCCCCACCTTCCTCCCTTCTCCCACTGACAATGTAAAAAGACAACCCTTAAGATGTTCAGTCTGTTTACCACTTCCATAATAACCTTGTTCAGTCCATTTAGAAAGAGAAGTCTCTTCTTGCTCATGCTATGAAAACATTATCACAACGAGACAGCCCCCCACTTCCAAATATTGTTCAGTCCATTTAGGAAGAGGAGTCTCTCTGCCTGCGTGTGAGTCCTTTCCCCCGACTTGCAGCTTTTCCCGCAACTGCTTTCGAGGGTCCACTCTTGAAGTTTTTTGGGGTACAATTTTAAGGTTGAGCCGTTCAGAAACAAAAACAGAGGCCCTTCTCCTTCCCTGGGAGCAAAGGGTCTTCATCATCTTCATCGTTAGGACTATCTCTGGGAGCATCTCTAGGAACTGAGGTTTTCTCCTTTCCCATTTGGAGCAAAAGTCCTCATCTGGTTCATCTCTAGGGACTGAGGTTTTCTCCTTTCCCGTTTGGAGCAAAAGTCCTCATCTGGTTCATCTCTACGGACTGAGGTTTTCTCCTTTCCCATTTGGAGCAAAAGTCCTCATCTGGTCCATCTCT
>NW_008237436.1:844124-848785 GCF_000691975.1 Corvus brachyrhynchos
CCAGCGCCGGAAACGAGAGAGAGCTTGGGGGGGAGTTTGCCTATTCTTAAATGTGGATCACAGAGGTGGTCACAACTTTAAGTGGCTTAGAGAATTGTCCATATTCAAACTGGCCACTGATAGGTTCTATCAGGTCCCAGAGGAAACTGTAAGCACCCCTTAGCAAGGACATCCCTTCCGGGACTATGCTTGCTAACCTATGACACCATCTCACAGGGACACCTCATGACCCTCAAATAGCTCCTCAGCAGGTGCTGTGGCCCATACTGACCGTCATCAGATGCACGATCATCTCTAAATGCACATCAAGGCTGATCGTCTCCCCAGTGGTAATAAATCAGTTCAGCTTGGTATGGCAATGGCAAGGCAGCACTAGAGCACAGAAAAGCCCCATCTTAAATGAAGCCTGAACCAAATGCAGGTCTATGTCATCAGGCTAAAAGCTGCTCATGCCTTGGGGATGGGAGGAAAGTTTGCTGTCCCCATGGAATGCTCCTGTCTGCAGCAAGACTTGGCAGCCCAAGAAGTGAGTCTGTGAGTCTGTGGCCACTCAGGTAATTTTACAGACATTTTTCTTATGGGACACACATGGAAGCCAGTGCCAAGGGAACACATTAAGGAAAAAGAGTGCTCCCATCTAGCTTGTCCCCCTCAGAGGCAGTCCCACCTGGGGCAGGGGGCAATGCCTGTGCACTGCTCCTGCAGCAGGCCTTGTATGAGACCACTGCACCAGCCCTGGCTCCAGGACAGAAGCCAAGGTGTTCTGTGTGCTCCATGTGCATTTGAAAACTGCATGCAGCCCTTCTCTGCATGCATTAATATCTTCATCCTCTTTTCATTCTCCAGGAGCTACAGGTAGCTTTGATTATCCTCATACCACCCAGCAAAATCTATATTAAGTACACTTAATAGAGAAATAAAGTACAATTGTTTGGCTTGTAGACAGTCATGCTGTAAAGCACTTCTGCTCCAGCTCATCACCAAAGAACGGAGTATTTCATCAAGTAACAGGCAGCCAATTTCTACAGAGGAGAGGGTGATTTTCTACAAATTACTCTGCCTCTAAGCCCAAGAATTTTACCTTGTTCCCTAAACCTCTGCCAGATGGGACCACTTTTCAAAACCTTGGGCTTTTGAAGGCATGGTAGCTGCTAAAGGGAGTAAGCTGTTCATGTGACTACTTTGTTTCCTGTTAAGGATTTCAGTCATTCCAACAGGCTTGGATCAAAGTTCATGACCCTGGTCCAAAAATTATAGGACCCTATGACAAATAGTCCAGTGACTTAACTCAGGCATGGATTCAATGGGAAAAATTCAGTAGCTATTCTTTATTATTTTTCTTGGTTTTGTACTAAATGTTTCTTGTGATCTGAGAATTAACTAAAACAAGATTCTACAAAAGCAAAGTCTATGTGGCACGTAATATTGGCAATTAGTATTTATTTAGGAGTAATATCTTCAAAGGTCAGAAGCTCTTAACAAAAAAATGTTTTGTATTTATTTTTCAGATAAATGAACTGCTGGATTTGGATAATAAACACCTTTCTTTGCAAAGCAAGCTACCTGAGCATCCTTATCTTGCCTGTTCCAGAGAAAGAAAGTGAAAAGTGGATTAACAAACATAATGAACTTTTCAAAAGATATAAACCAAAATCTGCTATTGATGTCATGCTGCAATTCTTTGCTGATATTACCAGGCTGGGTGGGTCCACAGGGACTCTTTCTACTGCCAAATTGCAATGATAAAGAATAGAAAGTAGAAACATAGCTTTGTACTGGGGGGTTTACTGATGACCCCACTACAGGGTGGTAGTAGATGCTCCACATGTGTGACACACTGTAGCTCAGTAACTCTCCATATGAAGCATTTGTATTACTGTCTTCCATATTATACCAACAACAGTATCAGTGAGCTTTCTATTTGACCAGCAATTTCCCAATTTATCAGTAGGACCCAAGTCCTACCCTAAAGTAAAGTAACTCCAGTTTACAGCAAGAGTAAAGGACTTTCTTTCACTCAGTGGTGGTATCTTTTGGTAGGGAAATGGAGACAGTAAATCTCAGTTAAAATACAAACTATAATTAGGATAGTACATTTGAAATGATGAAGTGCTTCTTGCCTGGAGCTGTGTGGCTATATTAAGAATTGTGATGCGAAATATTTGTTTTCAAGTAGCTGTCAATGTATCATTTGTTTTCTACACTTCTGGGATTAATACCTAATTATGGTGCACAGAGAAATTAAAAAGACATTAGAATGCTTTACTACACCTCCCTCTCTCTCTGGCTAAAATCAGAGCTTGCAGAAACTGCTTTGCCCTGCTCCTGCATGTTGGCTTCAGCAGGTCCGTGTGCCTTACAGCCACCGCAGGAAGTGCCTCTACTCAAAGGCAAGCTTGTGAGCAGGGTACTTGCTTCTGTTCCCCACATCACACTCTCCAGACCTCTGCTACAGCTTTCTGCTGCCGGGCATGGCTGTCACTTCTGGAAGGTTTCAAGCTGTTTCTCACTAAATGATCAGAGTACCTTGTTTTGGGATAATCCATTACTAAAAGATTAAGCGTTTCATTTCCAGAGCAGTTTTTACACCCCACTCTCTTGAAGACCATTGAACAACACTGAGCTAGTAGTAGCTGTCATCACTAATACCTATTCTATTTTTTTTAAAGTCCTGGGGCAACAGTACCAGGAGAAGTCACACCATGGGCAACAGACCCATGTGTGGTAAGAGGGAAGACGTTAACTTTTTAGAAGTAGCATGTAGAAAGTAAAGGCAGCCATGCCTAGATGTGCAGTGACATTTCAAAGAGGAATCACATTAAATGTTTAGCTCTGCAATGAAATATTAATCAATCTGCATTTGCTGTCAATGTGTAGCAGTGGTATTCACCTCTCTCAGAAGAGTTACTCTGATTTTGTCATGTACTGGTGAGCAGTTTCACAGCTCCTCTGTCTGTAGGTTGTTATGCCTGCTCATACTGTCAATATCAAGGAAGGTGAATTATAGGGCAGCTTTCTGGGCTAGCCTTACTCTCAAGGAGGCTCTGAAAGATATTTTAGCTAATAGAGCCAGATCACCGAAGCATACCTTTCCAGGAGCTGATTTTGTGTGACCTGTGACTTGCAGTGTAGCTATGCTTAACTTGCAGCTATCAAACCAGCAATCAGACCTAACAAATGACTAGATAGAAACTGCTGAAAAATGATAGCTGTCAGCAAGTAATACAAGCTGAAATCTTGTTTTTAAGCAATGTTGATATGAAAACTTAGGCACTTGTATGAAAATAACTGGTATAGAAATTCCAAACGTATATCAGCAGATTGTTAATACTCAGTTTTTCAGTAACTTCTGTTCCAGGTAATAGATGTGGTTTTATTTCCAGCTTATCCAATATTAGGAAGACTGAGGTCTAATTAAATGTTTATTAAGCCTTGCACTTCTCCATTCTTCCTTCCTTTCCATTTTTTACTCCTACAAGACATTGATCCTCCTGGTGGAAGCCATTGTATTCACCAGTATACTGTCACTCCGTACCTGGACATTTCAGGACTGTTTTTTTGAACAAAGTCAAATGCTTTTTACAAAAGATTCAGCAGCCTATTTCATATGCAGCTTCCTTTGGGAGCCACAGCAAAACTCCTGTGAATGCAGCACTCAATACTGGGTGCTTCACTGGCCTACATAATTAGGAAGCATTGCTACCGGAACCTTGTTCAGACAGATGATTTCAACAGTCAAGAAGTAAATGTACTTACAAGCAAAGCCTGCTGTTCCTTTTTCATTGCCTCTCAGACAGCAGGACCATTCAGAGCTGCCTCAGCACAATTACAAAATGTTCTGAGCTGCTTGGAGCCATTTCAGTCAATCTGAACATTTATTTCCTTTCATGGCAATGCAGAGTGAAGGTGTTGACAGACCCTAAATATATTGCTCAAGCTATACAGCAATTCACGACCCAGCTTCTGGGGCAGGTGGTTTTAAGCTGTCCAGTGTTTTAAGTAGCACAGGTATTGCTCCCTCATGGTGATACTTTAACCAGCTATGACACTGTGGATGGGGAGAGATCTCAGGAGCAGTGGTAAACTGGAGATCTTCTTTTTCTCCTTTAGATCACGGGCTCAAGGAGAGGCCAGGGTATCTGACACCTGATGACTGTAGACCACTGAACGTATAAGATGAGCAAATAAGAAAAGTGATTGATAACTTTTCTGCACACCTTGGATGGCATTTCTGACAGCAGCTAAACTGGAAAGGTGACAGCCTTGGACTCTGACTGCCAACCTAACTGCCCTGACTACCAGCTGAGCTTCAGGACACCACGAAAAGATGTCATCCTCCCAATAAGGAGGAAACATTCTCCATATTAGCACTGTTTTTTTTTCCTGCCTACTTACCTCTAGCTTTGCATCTGTTCACCTCTCACCAATCTCCTTACTAATTCAATGAATCACCACCAGTATCTACAGCAATCTTTGTTTTCTTAACGGGTAAAAAAGGAAAAAGAAACACTCCTGTGTTGCTCAGGCTTAATTGTATAAAAGATCCACCCCTCCAAAAAGCAAGTGAGGCTGAAAAATGTCCTGAAGACCCTTTTAGTGCCTAAGAGGCATGCATTGTGGCAACTGTTTACTGTCTCCTGAGTAAGAGAATCTGTGATAAG
>NW_008237436.1:848842-862267 GCF_000691975.1 Corvus brachyrhynchos
TTCCCCACATTGTCAGCTATGTCTGTCCCCTTTTCTCTCTTGGCTTCTTAGTACACTCCTGTATCAAAAATTAGTACAAGTTAAACATCAAATGGCCACAAACATGTTAAGTATGCTCCTGCAATACTTCGAGGATGTAGCTGTTGACTTTACCAATATAAAAGTTAGAATCTGGTAGAAACCTATGCTTTTTGCACAGAATATGAGAGCTGGCTTTTGGATGATAGGCCCCATTGCATTATTATTCCTAAGGCCTGAGGATGTTTCTTTTCTGGGACCTGACAGAACTTGAGGTTTCTTAAGGAGACTTTGGATTATAGTCACAGCATGGGCTCTGTCTTGTGAGCTTTGTCTAATGAAAAAAGTCAAGGAATTCTCCACTGTCGTCTGATCTCAGTTCAGGATTAAACCTCCAAAAATCTCCATAACACTGGGAGATTCCACAGCTTTTTTTGATTTGTGGATCAACTGCCTGTGGAGAAGGGGCATCTAAAAATAGCTGAATGATGAACGGACATGCAGGGGAGCTTTAGCAATGGAGGAGCAACCTGAGGGAGGCAAGAAGAAAATTGGACTGCCTTCTGAAATGTTACTGCTGCTGACAAAGTACCCACTTATTCTTAGCATCCTACAGTTCAGTACAAAAGGGCTGAATTTAGAGGAGAGCAACAGATTTCTCATATCAGTGTATCTTATATACTCAGCTATGCTAAATTAAAACCACTAAATGAACAATATTGAGACTTCTCTGAGCAGTGGCTCATGGCCTTGGGCATGCACACTGTGAGAATTGAGATAAACTAGCCTTGGTATTCCAAGAGGACCAGAGCATGACAAACTGAAAGTGAGCACAGGCTGATACAACGCCTGGGGTATCAGGATCTACACAGCACTTATAAGCATAGTCAGGGAAATGTGCACAAATGTGAGACCTCGCATGGCTGGAGCTAGAGAGGCAGGCTGATCTGGGGATGGTTTTGGTCCCAAGGTAGCCAGGTGTGCCTACTGGATGCTGTCTCCCATCTGGTGAGCATGATGTGACCCTCTTCATGGCAGCATGTGTCACCAGAGCCACCCAGCTCCTGCCTCCTGCTCTGCTCTCTTCCAGGACATGCGACTCTGGTGGGTTTGGTTTACTGTGGCTTTCTTTTTGTCTCACCTAGCCCAGGCAGTCCATGCTGAAAGCAACTCTGCAGGGCTCTAGAAAAGCCCTATGCCTTCACACAGAGAACAGAGGACAAGCAGCAAGACAACCTACTTTTCTGAGCAGCTCTTAGCATCATTCCACCATGGGACCATGCAAAAAGGACACAAGGGAGGCAAAGGAGCCCACTGAATAAATGTCTTTAATGAAGATTAAGCATCTTTCTTGGCACTCATGTCAACATATGCAGAATTTTTCCATTGGTGGGTCTCAATGGACTTTGAGAAGATGCCTAGTGCCTCTCCCCATTTGAGAGACGGGGAAAATGAGGCAGACACATGTAATATTGCCAAGAGCCCCCTGTGCAAGCAAAGGCAGAGCCAGACCTATGAATCAGGCTCTATAAAACAATTTCCTTTTCCATGAAGCATCACTGCTTTCTGGTGGGGTCTTCACCTGCATCTTCCAGGTTTTATGTATGTGCCTTGACCAACAGCTTCCAAAGTTTTCCTTCTATTACAATGTTCCTCTGAGCAGAGAAATTTCCTTCCAGGTGATGTCTGACTTGACACCACTTCTCTTTCTGGATGGGGTTGCTATGACAGCTGCTCCTGGTTTGGCAAATCCTCATCTTGCCAGTCCTCTGCAAACACAACTCTTGCATATCTTGTATTCTCTGGGAAATCAAAATATGCTCCTGTTTTTAGTCTTTTAATCTTCTCATATCTGTGTCTCCTTTTGTTTGGAATCAGTGATGTTAAAGCAGACTTGTGCTGCCAATATTATAACAGCAGGTTTCATAAAAAATATCCCCACCTCAGCCAATGATGGATTTGGAGTACTGTATTGCTTAGGTTGCTGAGAAGAGAGGCTGGAGAAAATACTTTTATGGTTTGCCTTTGAAGCAAAAACTCTTTCACATAAAAATCAGGAAGTCAACATTACTTAGAAAATAAATGCAACTTAAGTGCTCTTAACTGGAAGTAGTTGGCATAAACCTTCCTTCTAAGAAATCTGCAGGGCATTTTTCTGATTCTAGAGTTTTGGATGGACTGGCAGAATGCCTGTGTTTGCAGGAGTGGTCACTCAAAGGTGTTAGGAAAAGTTATTTTAGCAAATGTTACAGCTCCCAGGGATATATATTCTTTCACTGTCCCTTGTTGCCATGTGAAGCACACAAACACACATAACACATGGGCATTATCTTTGTTTAAATTCTTGTCAGCTCTGGTCCGCACATCTCCACACTGTTAAATGAATTAAACTCAGATTTCCCTTGCCCCCTGACTTATCTACATTGATTTGCATGTTAATAACTTTCCTCCCCTCAGTCAGTTTGTTCTACCCTTTTCTTGATTTGCTCTCCTCAGTAATTTTGATTGAGTTCCTTGCCCTCAGCTCAATGTATGGGGAAGAAACTGAAGCAAGGCGATGCAGGGGAGCAGGTGACTCTGGTGACTGTTTGTTTTCACCACCATTGTCACTTCACTGGTCAAAGCCACGATGAGCAAGCTGACTGTCCTGGATGCTTTGGATGCCTGCCAGGGATGGATACCGTTCTACCCATCTTCCCTTCCCAGAACCCCGGTTTTCAGTATCTGACTTAGGTGCATTCTACAGGCATTTTCGTGTTGCTCATCCCTGAACCCTCATGGCTCCTTTGGTTCTGTAACTCTTCCCTCCCCATTCTCAACAAAGGTTAGCTTTTAGCTTAGATCCCAGCCTATCCTGACTAAGGAAGCCAGCTGAGAGAATGACCAAGTGTAGAAATAGCCGTTCACCCACACCTATGCCTTCCAGAAGCTGTAAGACAAAACTGGCTCCTCTAAACCAACAGCTTTGTCCTGCAAGCAACCAGTCAGCTGTGCAAGGATCATTCTGCCTATCTGCTGGCAACTTTTGTGAATAGTCTGAGTCTGAGCAGAACTCCTCATGGGAGGAAGCTTTCCAGTGCCAAAGCAGAGAAGGCTGGCTGTGCGCCATAGCCCCCAGCAAGTTCTGTGAAAAACATGCAGCTACTGGTCCACTGAATCTGGTCCCTTGCACATTGCTTCATTGGCTCGGGGCACGCTTTCAGAGCGTGTGTTTGGGGCAGGAGGGAAGCTGCTGCCATTGTTGTACAGTTTCAGTTGGGTTTTCTCAACTTCCTGGTTGACTGCCAAGGACTATGAGGCTTAATTTCCCACCTTTGAGTTTCTCTCCCCCTCAGGATCCTTCCATCTGCTGCATTTCATGTTGCCCAGGTAAAGCTATGCTTTCCAGCCTTCCCCTTCCAAAAATACTGCAGAGTTTGTTTTGGTTCCTCCAGATTGTGCTGGCTTTCACTCTGTGTACTGTGACTACTGACTCATGGTCCTGCTGGTCACCTCTATCTGATTCCAAAGTTTTCATTATCTTCTGCTCTTTGCAGCTCTGTGCAGACACATTTGCCTCATAAAACTTAGCAATCTGTTAATGTGGCCACTGTAGAGATCAGCATTTATATTTAGTAACATCACTCATTGGTTCAGCATTTTTTCAGTAAAGGAAGTCTAAAAAAAAAGATCATCAGTTGTTCCCGTGTTTTTTCTCTTCATACACCACAGAGAAAAATATTCCACTGAGATTTCATAAGCAAGAAAACTGAACTATATGTTTGGGGTTTTTTAATTTTTATTTTGCATACATTTCCCACGCTCTTAGATTAAAAAATATCTGACATGTATTCCAATATATTATTTGCTGAGTGCTTTTAAGCGAGCCTAGAATTGTGCACAGAGGAACTGAGAACCTGAACACACGACAGAGTGGAATTATCTTTATCCTGAGTCCTCCTTGCAGGGTGTAGAAGAAAGCCAAGTCTCATTTACAGCATTGTCTTCATGTCTTCCTGGGAATCCTTGCACATATAAAAGGCCAGGTTAGCTGATAGGACCTCAGTGGACCAGCTTAAAGCAGACAAGCCTCATGTTGTAGCTACAACTCAGTGATATCCCAGTTTAGGGCAAGCACAGCTCTCACTTCAAAGCTTGTTCACTCACCGGTGGGCAGCAGGAACCAAATCTGTGAGCCCAGCAGCTGGGATGGTGCTGTGGTTTAACCAAGCCACCAGCTGCTCACTCACTCAACTGCCCCCACCCTGGTGGGATTGGGAGGAGAATTGGAAAAAGGTAAAACCCAAGTTCTTATCTTTAGATAAGAACAGTTCAGTAATTGAAATAAAGTCTAATAATAATGATGTTGTTGATGATGATGACAATGATGATGAAAAGGAGAGAAAGAGAAAGGAATAAACCCCAAAAGACAAATAATGTACAGTAAAATTGCTTACCACCCGCTTATAAACGCCCAGTCAGACCCTGAGCAGCAATCAGTCCTTTCCAGACAGCTCCCCAATTCATATACTGGGCATGACAGTCTATGGTATGGAATATCCCTTTGGAGAGTTTGGGTGGTAAGGAATATCCCTTTGGTGAGTTTGGGTCACCTGTCCTGGCCATTCTCCCTCCCAGCCTCTCGTGCACCTGCCCATGGCAGAGCATGAGACAATGAGATGTCCTTGGCTTAGGGTGAGCACTGCTCAGCAACAACCAAAACATCAGCGTGTTATCAACTTTATTCTCATACTAAACCCAAAGCTCAGCACTGTACCAGCTACTAAGAACAGAATTTACTCTATTCATGCCAAAACCAGTATGGATGGTTGGGATGACAACTTGCTTCACGTGCCCAGTACCCGTGTGAAACCTTGCAAATCCCTTATCTGTTTCTCACCTGAGGATCAGAGGCCTTCAAATAAAACAAAACCCAAGATTAAAACCCCTTCCCTTGGAAGACTGCCAGATTACATTCTGCCCTCCCGTTCCTCTTTTACCTTCAAGCTGGCTTTATTGCATACATTCATTATTCATTCCCTCTATCCCAGTTGTGCACGCAGCTGGTGAGGCTTAGCAGCCACCTGGGCCAAACCTGGCCCACTGCTCCCACTGCCTGCTCCATGTTCCCTGCACCATGCCCACACCCCAGTGCTGGCTCTGCATGGGGGGGGATGGTTGCCACACGCTGTCATCCTCCTGTCCTTGCTGGGTGCTCTGGGGTACCCACCCATCGATTGTACCAAAGCACAGATTGAACACGGCAGGTGCCAGAGCTTTTGGTAATTGCACCCCAAGGCTATGAAATTCTCTGACAGCAAATCACGCTGCCAAACACGGGCTGCAGCATTTCCCCCTGCTGAAGCATGTTGGGCAGCACAGTTGGTGTTCATGCCCTTTCAATCTGACAGCACCATGTCAGCCCAGGAGGGGCAAAGCTGTTTTATGAAGACGTCTGCTGCCTTTTCAGCTGCCAGCAAATACAAGGATTAGGATTCTTTGCCATTCCCTTCATTCGCTGTCAACTCTTTCTTGTATCAGGTTTTTGGTCAGAATTTACTGCAATTCAGGTGTCACTAACAGCTATATCCCATGTCTGCTATACCCAGGTTTCAAACAGAGCAAAACTTTATTGCTGAACATTATAGACTTGTTTGTCCCATGTGAACATGGGGGAAAAAAGAGAGAGTAAGAGACAGGGCCACGGAGTTCTGGCTCCAGGTGGCTGGCTCCCAAGTGGAGATAAGTCTTTCTGATCAACCCTTAGCTGATATGTTTAATTATCCTTGCTTCATCATTGTTGACCATGTTTCTTTGCCTCTGGGTCTTGTAAGGATCATAGCTAACATACCATCTTAGTGAAGAGTGAGCACCATGCCTGTGGTGTTACCCAGATTGTTAGAAATGGATTCATGGTCATTTTCCTGAATATTTTCTGAATTGCTAGTTAATGTGAACACTCCCAGGTCAGCAGAATTTCATCATCACACTGGACATCATGGTGTTTCTTCTCTGTCAGAAACTGCCTGGACATCCAGGGCAGAAAAACAATGCAAGAGGCCCAATGATGAGAAGGAAATACAGATGTGAGCTGAGGACCTGAAAAGAGCCTGGGGATGTAACTGTGAACACTGAGCTTTCGGTGTCTGATCTGTGGATAGTGTCCAAGGGACCGAAAAATAAACATCTTTAACAATGGCTGGAGTGGGGACTGTCATTCCTTATGGCTTTTTTATTAGGACACAGGCAACATATCCAACAACTGCAGCATTGCCAAAGTCTCACTGTGAAATCAGAAGGATGTGATACTGTTGTCTGTCAAACTTTTCCAGTATACCAGCTGAACACTGAACTATGCTCTAAATACTTTCTCTGCTTTTGTTGGGGAATACATGTGTGTGTCCAACTTGAATTTGCTGAAACTGTGTTAGGAGCAACTTTTTGAAAAACTCAGATGGACAATTCTTGTCACTTCTCTAGTTTTTTTCTTTTCTGTTCCTGGTTACCCAAGAAAGCAGCAACAACTCCTTTAGTGGCCGTGCATATGTTTGTGCTGGAAGAGGACCAGGGGCTCTCCACCGTGCTTTGGAGTATGGTGAGAGAGGTTTGTGTGGCTGTGGCAGGGCATGTCCTGTCTCCATGGGGGCTCTGCAGCTGCAGGTGGGATTCACCTCCAGGGCAGGTTGATCTCCAGCCTTACCAAGTCACCAAGGGTCTCTCAATCTGTCTCAAGGTTTCCTGGTGGCCTTTGATGTATACCAAAAGGAGGGAGATCTGGATGCAGCAGGTACGAGTAGAAAGGAGGCCTTTGTATCAGCTTGGAAATAAACACAAATTCTCATTCAAAAACATTATACAGGCAGCAGATTGATTTGACACCCTTAGGAGTTAAACCAAAGCTGCAAATATTTGGATTGTGGCAGTAGGTAAACCCAGAGATTCTAGACTTCAGAGATGGGTAGGCTGGCAAAGTGCCTGCAGTTTTAATCTTACTTCACTCTGTCTTCATGGTTAGGGATTAATCTCCATACTATAGCTTTTCCACCCAGGAACAGGAAATGCTATTTGCCTGTGTCAGAGAGGTGTTCATGAGGATTAACAGGGATTTGGGGATTTTATATAACAGATTCACAAAATATTCTGAGTTGGAAGGCACCCACAAAGATCATCAAGCCCAACTCTTAAATAAATGGCCCATAGAGGGATTGGACCCCCAACCCTAGTGTTGTTAGCACCAGGGTCTGACCAGCTGAACTCAGCTCATAGACCTAGAGGCAAGGGTTTTATGTGACCTAAGGCTGAGCATGAAATAAAACTGGCCTTGCTATATGCTCCCATTTGAAATATGATGTTTTCGAACCAAGTTTCTCTTTTTCCTCCCTTGTTTTTCTTGCCATGGAGACTGAAGGGTTGTAACACTGCCATGGCCCTGACCTATCCCTGAACAAGGGGAATTTGGTTTTCTGTAACCTCCCACTGGAGAATGCAAAACTCTCAGTGCATTTGCATCAAAGATTTGGCAGCAAGGAAGGAGCCAAGTGGTTTGGCTGGTTTAGTTCTGCTTTGGTCTGACCTGTCTCCCACAGAAAGATTCATGGAAGAAGTTCTCTACCTTAACACTTTTGGGTGAATAATTAGCACTGAAGTGGCTGCCTCTGCCACAGTGTCTGGGAGCTTCTTCCCTTCCACAAAGCTGTCCAAGCTGTTTCTTGACACCAGTGTACCCAGCGAGGACAGGCACATTTCTCCCTTTCCCCTGCTCCAGTGCATTTTTGCTACCACAGTCCCTTCAAACCAGAGTCATGGCACACACTGACTTGATGTGGCAGCAGCCCACTGAAAGACATACACTGATGAAAAGGAATTCCACAGCCAATAAAAAAAGACGTT
Organism: Corvus brachyrhynchos; assembly: GCF_000691975.1. Taxonomy (NCBI): domain Eukaryota; kingdom Metazoa; phylum Chordata; class Aves; order Passeriformes; family Corvidae; genus Corvus; species Corvus brachyrhynchos. Next base: position 856,730 of record NW_008237436.1, read on the forward strand.
AAGCCCTTGAGAAAACCCTGCTCTGACTGAAATCCCAGGCTCTGACATAGAATCATAGAATGGTTTGGATTGGAAGGGACCTTAAACATCATCCAGTTCCAACTCCCTTGCCATGGAAGGGACATCTTCCACCAGACAAGGTTGCTCAAAACCCCATTTTAGCTTGGCCTTGGAACACTTCCAGGGATGGGGAACCAATGACTTCTCTGGGCAACGTGTGCCAGTGTCTCATTACTTCCAGAGTGAAAAATTTCTTCCTAATATCTAATGTAAAGCTACCCTCCTTCAGTTTAAAGACATTCCCCTGTGCCCTATCACTCCATGTCCTTGTAAATATCTTGGGGTGTGTTCAGATGGGCAGAGAAGATCCCTATTTCTCCGCCTTAGCACAAGTGTACAATAAACACAGCTTTTTAAGGACTGAAAAACCTTAGAAGAAAATGTTACCTGTCAGGCTGTCCCAGCTGGCCCCTGTGCCACTACAGAGATGTGCCATGGGAGCAGGAGGCTTGCTCACACTTTATTCCTAAACATCCTCCATAGTCCTGTAAGAAAGCATTCAATACGAAGAGCCTTTCCTTCCATGCAAGCTCTAATGTATTGCAGTGACAATAATGTATTATGTAGATTTTATGGATCACTTATACAAATTACAGTGAAACCTCAGCCTTGACTGTGGTTTAAAATAGACTCTGAAATAACAATACAGCAGTAACAGCAATAAAAAGAACAGCAGCAATAATAATGAATAGATAAAAAATTATCCATTAAGGTTCCTCCTCTCTACAAGTACTGGATAATAAAGAGGTATTTTTAGCCTGCAAATTATTTAATATAGATTTGTCTTTATTCTTTATGGTTTCAAATATATTAGTAAGGTTCACAGAGCATTTTAAGACATGGAAAAACCACATTTTCTTCTGAGCCATCCGATTACTCTTGTATGAAAAAGAGCTATTTAGATTTATGTTTTTCAGTTTGTTGAAATACATCATCCTGCAGAGGAAAATGCCTCTTTTTAATAATGCAGTGTATTAGAGGTCCCTTAGAAGGAAATTCTTGGCACAGAAGTTTCACTGCCAATATAAGAAACCTATGGAAGTGCATATCCATATTGTAGTGACTATAGTTAGGACACCTCCCTCAAAATAAAACCCTGAATCTTGTTTATCCAACTACTTTAGCCAGTGCTGCTAAAAAACTTTTACAAATGACTTTATGTGCAAAGTATTCTTCCTGTATCACCTGAAAGCAGTCATCTATCTTTCTTCTGCCTTTGCCCAGTGAAGCTTTTAAAAAAAAATTATTCAGTTCACACCAGGCCTGTTTCTCCTTTACTTTCTGACTGATGCACTTTGTTGAAACGACAGGCAAATCCTCACAGCACAAGTGGCAGCATTCTGTGAATAGTCATGAGTGAACTCCCTCCCAAATCTAAGCAACTGGACCTTTCAGAGGACTTGAAAAATGTAATGCCTCTGCCTCTTCTCCCAACTGTTATCACCTTTTTCATGCTTATGGGTGATATGTGGCAAGAGGCACAGAAGGATGGTTTCCTGCCTCCCCCCTAACGGAAATATTCCATAAATTTCTTTAGAGTATTAATTTTTCCACTTCACAAAAATATTTTAGAATAATTCTTAACTGGAACTAAAATAAGAATATAAAACACCATTTTTACCCAAAGATGTCAAAAATGGGGGCATTACTGACTACATATGTACATTTTCTTTTCCTCTTTTTATTTTTTTTTTTTGTGGGGGTTTTTTGTGGTTTATTTTGGGTTTTTGGGGGTTTGGGATTTTTCTTTTTTTGTTAAATCAGCTGGGTATTTATTAGCTCAGCAAAGCTATCCTAGTGCTTTGAAACTCCTAAATGTTTTAAAGATATTTCCTCCCATTCAAAGAACTGACATGTTTGTTTGAATTGTTAACTAGCAAAGATGGATGGGTTCATTAGGAAAAGGCCACAAGTACTCAGATGCAGGAGGTCAGGTTGGAAAGGGTGGATGCCTTTACTTACAGACAGGACCCTGAAACATGGCAATCCAAAATTGGTGGCAAAGCAAGCCTGTGAAACAAGGGCACACACCAGGGGTAGACACAGCCACAAAAACTTGGTTGCCATGGCATGCAGAGTAAATATTACTGGGAGCTTCTGATGGCGTGTCTGCAGCTCCTCTGCCTTTTGTTGCTTGACGTGCTTTCTTATAGCTAAAACACAATAGAGAGAACTGGTTAGAGTATCCAACTTGATTAATAACCTCTTTTCTCTGCAAAACTACTGTTGGTCACATTCACAACCTAATCTTTAATATAGCTGAATGCTACAGAAGGATACAATAATTTCTAACTGCAACTGCTCATAGGTAAACTGAGCTATCCGTGCAAAGTCCTCAGCACTACAGCTACTTCTGCAAATTACAGGCTTTTGAGTCATACAGTTAGAGTCAGATGCCTCATAGTAGGAATCATGTCACTTAATAGTGAGTGTCTGAATGATAGATGCTTACATCTTCGATAATCTTTGATTTGAGTGAAGAGAAGTAGGCTTTTTAAGGGCGTGATCCTAATTTATCTCCTTACCTTAGGCTGAAATGAATGATTCCTGATCTATACTCCTTGGGAGTGCATGTTTCTGAAAGAGCTTGATGGTGTTTATCAGATTAACTCTGTACCTGGTCACAGTCTCCATTTGTACACATGAAAAAACCTAGGCCAGTGTCCCCCAGTGCTGACATGTGCTTGCCTGTATCCATGAGCTTGCGGGCTCCTTGGCAGGGTTTTCATTTATGACAACCCACACTCTCCCAGTCTTTGCCCAGGCACAGCCCTGTGATTGACTCGTTCATACGGATATTGTCATAGGGAGGGCTTAGTTCACAGCTTAGTGAAGCAAAGAGAGTGTACCTGCATGGACATGAGCATACCAGGCTACTTGGACTTGGGATCCATGTATACCTCACTTATGGCCCTAGGGCTAGCTTTCTATGTGCTTGGATTTCTTGAAACACAGCTAAAATTGGAACAGCCCTGCATGTGATTTGGTTTGGTATGCTGAGGTCCATTTCCCTCTGTGGGGGTCTTTGAGACCGTGGCATGTGCTCATCCAAGAAAAAAGATGACCTGCCATCCTTTCCTGAACTCCCCGTCACCTGAGCGATGTGGGGCGCAGATGATGCCCTAGGGCATCCTGTGGCTGTGATGAGTATTTGTGGCATCCCAGAGGATCTGACCATTGCCCTCCCTTGGTCAGGCTACAACCTTGGCTTTGACATGGAAACAATTTGGCGCCTTCAGCAGGTGGCATCAGATGCTTGAAGCAGGCAAACAGGCACTGGCTGGCTCCATGTGTCTCACTGCAGTGGTCTCTCAAGGATCGCCATCAGCTTCAGTTCTGAAGGATGACTCTCAATACACCTTACAAATGGTGAGGTGCTGTTAATTTGGACTGCTCTGGCTGTTCCTGCTCTCCGAGAACACTGGATACTCTCAGGACTCTTGGCTTCAGCAAATTCCCTGGGCAAAGGAGCACATTTGAGTTTCTCACTATTTTCCTTGACTGCCTTGTCTTTACATCATGAGGCAGGAGGAATAGAAAGTCTGGCACCATGTTACTCATTGTATTATACCTCTTTTATCTAGTGCTGAGACACCAATTCGGGGTTTATTCCAGCTCCTGTTCTTTTGTCATCTCATTCTTCTGGAGTACCTGATCATGGCTATCAGGCAGGAGAGACAGGGAACCACTCACTTGGTTGAAATTGAGGCAATTATCATTCTGACTGACTTCAATCTCCTCCTTTTAATTAGTTGCTCCTTCCTAACTGCTAGATGCATGGACTCTACACAGGCTTGTGCTTTCACTTACACTTTAATTAATCTCTATTAATGCTTACTCTTTGCTGTTAGAAGGTGTTTGTCCTTTTAACACCACCTTGGGTGTCACACTCTAATTTATGCTGCTGTTTGCTGGTTTTATTGGAATTAGAATTGTACATATTCAAGGAGTTTTGTTGGGCTGGTGTTGAACAGCTGCAACCCTTAAGCAGAAAGCACAGTGTGTCTGCCAGCATGAAAAGTGATACGTACAACGAAGTGTGGCATGCAAAGATTGCAATTAAATACTCTGATTAAGGTTTGATGTTGCAAGAACATGCTCCTCTATAGACACTGTAAAGTCCTTTTTCTCCTTGCTTTTGTGTGTAAGCTAAAAGTGCATTGCTGATGATGACAGGAGTCACTAAGGAACACAAATCTGGTGTTCCCTTCTCAAGCTATACTTACTCCTAACAACTCCCATGCTACAGCAAGAGATTTCTCATCCACTGCTTGGCAGCACACTATTTGCACTGCCATGGTTTAGCTAATTAGCTGTCAACATATTCAGAGTCCACATCTGCAGCTTTATTACCAGAATGAAAGCCACATGAATCTTCTTTTTTTTGGTGGGTTTTGTCATTTTTCTTCTAATATAAGGCCTTCGGACCTTTTGGATTTTCTATTTTTATCATCATTTCCACAGCTCTATGTCAGCAATTGTTGCTTGATGTCTGCAAAGTTCAAATGTATACCACCTGCCTCCATTAGTCACTACTGTTTCTCTGTCAAAATGCATTGGTGCTAAGTGACTATTGCCAAAGTAAATAGAAAATGTAACTGGAGAAGTAGAACACACTGTAGTATTTATTTGTTGTTTTTGTCTTTTTTGGAGATTACTCTGTCAGCAGTCATGCTGTGTGAGGGCATTTTGTTCTTTTCTTCTTTTGTTTTGTAGGCTTACCAGTCCTGCTGTCATAAAGGATTTTAATGCAAACATTTACATTTCATCTAGTTATGGCTATTTTCAATCGTTTTCAAGCTTGGGCACACAATGAACTGCTTGGCAGAAAGACTGTACAATAAGCTTCTTTCCAATAAGTGCTTTACACTTGTATATTTTTAGGAGAATACTGCTCCTTGCTGTCTTATCTGTGCCAGAGAACCATGTGAAAACCTGTATCCCGGTCCATTCCTCAATGCTTCTGTCCCCTGAGATTACTCCAGATATGGCACTTGAGCTTATTCTATGTCAAGATAGAAGGGAAATGTGTGCCATCCTGAAGTTCATGGCAAAGTTCCTGTTGAGGTCAAGGAGACCAGGTTTTCATTCAGAGAGATTTGGCACCAGCTTCACTGGGGAAGTGTCAATGTGGACTGCACTGATAACATTCTTATTTTGTCAGTGCCAAAGCATACACCCACTCTATGTCCAAACAGGAGAGAAACCCAGATGGTGTCATGTCACACTGCCATCCAGATCCATTTCAAAAGAGTTTTAGTGCCAACTCTGATCAATGTATTTAAAATGTTTTACTCTAAATTACTATAATGCTCCAGTAGACAGATCCTAGGATAGATGGCACACTTAACAGGATATGCATAATAATTATTCTCAGCTGAAACAACTGGCCAAGGGCTCTGTAGGACCTTCCTTCCTTCCTTCCTTCCTTCCTTCCTTCCTTCCTTCCTTCCTTCCTTCCTTCCTTCCTTCCTTCCT
>NW_008237436.1:862317-866586 GCF_000691975.1 Corvus brachyrhynchos
TCCCTCCCTCCTTCCCTCCTTTCCTACCCTCTCTCCTTCCTACCCTCCCTCCTTCCCTCCCTCCTTCCCTCCTTCCTTGCAATTCTAGGGCTGCAGAGGCACAAGTTTCACTTTCTTCCCCTGTCCTCACTGCCTCTGGAGGAAAACAGATATTGACCTGAGCAGGAGAGTTCTGGGGAGCTTTTAGACCAGAGCTGTTTTTAGTTCACTGCTTAATGAAACTTAAAAAGCAATTAAAAATAACTTACAATTGATTAGAGTTGAGCATGAGATTCTAAAACATACAAATAAACAACCTTTCTCTTAAAATCTGTAGTCCCTAATGAAACCTAGAGGTATCTTTTTTCAATCTTACATAATTTCATAATAAAATAGAAGAAAACACAAAAAACTTCCTGGAGATTCATTTTAGCTTGTGCAACTGACCATGATGAACTTCATGGACCAGATTCTGCTTTAACTGAATCCAGGGCAAATCCAAAGCAATTCCATTTATTCTGATAGATTTCTTTAGAAAAGCACTGCCTGACCTTCCAGCATCAGTGTTTAAACTGTGTGCAGTCAAAGCAAATTCAAACTCCCCTGCAAGCCATGGTGTTATGGGAAATTTGTCACATCTTTTTTTTGCCTGTGTGCAAAACAGATCACTGTGTTCCCAACACTTAATAATCTTGGGGTTTTTAAAGAATGCTCTGCACATAATTAAATACTTTAATCACTTTTTGAAAGTAAACCACAATATATATTGTTAAGACTTGGTGTGTTCTATGGATGTTCGTATTTATATACTAAATCTATCATATCTACGTTGCCTTCACTACTCTTAAAACCATTCTCAGCATCTTTTTGTAGCATACATGGCTAGGGGAGGTGGAGAGTCTCCTGTTGGCAAAAGTAATGCATCTTTCATCCTTGGATCCTGGCCAAGGGCTACGTAGCCTTGTGATTAATATATTAGCTGCATATTTACAAGGTAGAAAATTCCCCTTCTGCTGAGCTTGTACTCTTGCTGATATTAGTATTTTCCATCTCTTGCTGTTGATCATGGTTTTCCATTTTTTCCTGTAACAAAAATGAGACAAAAAATGCTCGGACATATCTCCACATATTCAATACAGCCAAATTATTGTAAATAGAAAGATAGGTCTGACATTTTATCACATTACAGAAACACAGGAGCCCTGTTATACACAAGAGAGGCATCTCACTTACAGCTTTGAAGTATGATTTTCAGAAACATGCACCAATTTTTCCATGTTTCATCTCTCAGGTTTTTGCTAATGAGCAAAAACTTGGTAAAATTTCCCCTCCTGTAAAATCAAACATTTGACACTAAAGAAGTGAGGGAACCAAAAATATTAATGTGTATACCTGGCCTGATTCCCTGTAGGCCTGCTTTTTTGTAAGCAGCACACTCTCAGGTCTGCAGCTAAGCATGTAGCACCAAGTAATTCTTACCAGTAGCACCAGTAATCACCAGACCCTGACCCAGTTTAGTTCAGCAGCTCTTTCCTAACAGTGTTTCATCCATTACATTTCAGCCAGCCAAGTACTTATTTTCCTAACTTGGCTTCTTGTTTTCATATGTAAAATGTTTTGGATTGGGTATGTATTTGCTGGCATCTCTGTAGGAGGTGGTAAATCGTTGACATTAAATACCAAGACAATTATTTTTGCTTATGGAAAACTGTCTAATGTCTGTTGCAAGGCAGCAATATTTTTCTGTAGGAGTACTGTCACTTTTAATAAGCACCCTAGTGGTTTATTTTTCAGTGTGACATCTGTCTCTTTTCTTTCTTCCATTGAGTTTATGTAACGTATGCACACAGTGTTTGATTATTCCTTTTCTTGCTTGTTTTTTACCTCTACCTTTCTGAAAATTTACTCATTTATGAAAGGGAGTTCTTTAGTGTCTCACTTTTTATTGGTTGTTATTTATACTTTTTCCCCCATGTCTTCTGTTATAATTCAGGAGGGGAAAGCAGATTGAAAGCCTGTAAGTAGATTTGCTGTCTATCAGCATTTTCAAACCCCAGATCTGGACCATTGTATAATTTTCCCAAAAAGCTCAGAAGCTCCGTTCAGGGCCTTGAAGATGAACTGAGAGCCTGAAATCCATGGAATGAGTGACAGAGGGTCAGAGGAAAACTGAACTAAAGCCAAATCCTTGTCACACTGTGTGGGTCTATGCTAAATCTGGATTACACTAACAATGTTTGGCAAGGTAGACCTGCTCTGAATAGTTAATTTCCCAGCTCTTTTATTCCATCGAACCAGTAATTGTCTTGGGTACAAGATACAGTGTTAGTACTTCGCATTTGATCCCTCAACTCCCATAAGGACAATCTCAAGCTCTCAGTAAAGTACCTCACTACAAAACCTGTGCTGTAATTGCAGCCTCTCATTTCTTAGTACACATCTTGACCTGCAGGATAGCTGTGTATCCTCCACATTTCTCTCTCTGACTGTTTGCTGGAGCAATTTAATAAAAGGCTGCAAGCACTACCTGTATATACAGTTTAAGTAGGTCAACTTCTCCGAAAAACTGGTGAGTTCTCTAGTGGTTGGAAGCAATAATCACTATTCATGAGCCTTGCCTATCACTAAAAGGCCTTGTTTAGATCAGACAGATCTGTTGTGCCAGCTACTCTACAAAGACATAAAAAGCACCTCTCCCAAAGACTTGGTAACCAGAATTTTAGAGTAGGCAAAGTAATGGAAGAAGAAGGGGAAAAACAGGAAAAAAGCAATAGTGAGCAGCTTGAGACACCACTCAGTAGAATGTTTTAGCTGTATTGCTTTTGTTCACTTTTTGTGATGTAATGTGTGAAGCCAAACTGTGCTGATACAATGCGCCTTCTGTAGAGCACAGCACCTGACAAACACGTGTTATTTTCAAGAAACTAAGGGATCACTTGATCTAGGTGGTTACAGGTCTTTCTGATGGGGCTTTATGACTCTCTACCCTTTAGGCATGGCAGATAATCTCCTTCCCAGGTGCAGCAGGGATCCAAAGCTCTTTCCCTCATGAAGACAGGGCAGAGAGTAGTGAGAAATGCATTGGTGGCTCATTTCTGCCTATGCACCTGACCTGTTTGAACAAAAAAAAGATGGGGACCTGCAGGAGGACAACCTTGACCCTCCTAATGCTTTGGGTAATCTATAAAGTATAGATCCCTGAAGTTTCCAAGATACTCTAATTTATGATCTAGTCCTTAATAGTCAGTATTGTCTTCAATCAACATCCACGAGGATGCTGCTGCTGATGACAGTGAATATGAAATGTTGCTTGAGTTGCAAACAACACTTCTTAAAAACAAATAACTGTATAAGTAACTCATGCATTAAAGAAGTTGTGAAAACCTGGAAATTATGCAGAGAATAGAGACAACAACTTTTGAGGAATAGAGAAATGCCTTATAATGGGAGATGCAAGGAAATCCTTTTGCTCATTCAATGCAAAACCAAGAGGCAACCTACATTCTAATAGGACAAGAAAATATTCATGCTTTTAATATTTTTCTTAACATGTCAGATAAAACCATGATAAAAAACAACATAAGGCTGTTAATGCCAATCAAATGAAAGTTAGGCGTAAAACATGCATTTTCAGCAGCAAAGATGAACAACTGCCAACCTAATAGGGCACATCTGCCTTTGACTTAATCAGGAGTGTTTTGGTCTAAAGCCTCAGTAAGACTGTGTGGTGGACTTCCCATGGGAGGTGAAGCAAGGCATACTCCGTGCCTTATGCAGAAATTTTAGCTACATAATCTACAAGGTTCCCTCCAATCTCATAGTCTAAGGCTCTGGTAAGTTTTAGTGCCACAGAGAAAAGTTGTGTTCGAGAGGAAACAGTCCAGTCTCTACTAAAGTGTGGTATTCAGGGTGATGTTATGTACAGCCTGTCCTCTTCATCCTCAAAAGGCGAAGGAAGCAGGAAGGAACAGGCAAAAGCAACTTTTTTTCATGCAGGTGATAGCTGTGCTAAAGGAACAAGTAGAATTTCAGGATTTTTATTCTTGATTTACAAGACACTGAGGACGTAAAGACTGTTTCCTTATGTGTATGAAAACTGAAATCTACACAGCAGACATTTTGGTGGGGTATCAGATATCCAATCCCATTCTGAGTCATATCAGTCTAAGGCTGCAATGCTAAGGATTAATTCCAGATTCTTGCTTGAAAAGTAGGGATGTCTTTCTGTATTTTGAGTCCCAAGCCCATGCAAAGCAACAAGTACAAATCACAGCTGCTGCAGCCTGATTG
>NW_008237436.1:866722-904441 GCF_000691975.1 Corvus brachyrhynchos
TGAACCGAAAAAATATCCAGAATCATTGCCAATCAAGGGCAATTTTCCAGTATGTATTTGATACATTGAACAATGGACCCTCTGCCAATAACACACATGAGGAAACTGGTAAAAATGTCTGATAAGAGCTATAAAGATAAAGCACTGTGCAATAAAGACCAGAACTGTGCTGAACAAGCCAGCTGAGAGCAGCCCACACAGGAAGCAAGAGAGAGGTCATCTCTTGTCATTAATGAAATTATGCTCTACATCAGAGTCAGAGGGGTAGCAGAGGAGTCCAGTGCAAGGTGTTAGCAAGTTCACTGAGGGGGAGTATCTTAAAATTTTGAGAGATAAAAAGGATAAAGAAGTGGTGTTTTGAGGAAAAGGAAAGCATTTAGAGTTCTTGCAAACCCAGCAACTGAACTGAGTTGTGGCTGGATGGGAGGGATTAATATTGCCTTGATTGAAGAATTTCTTTACTGTTTGTTTTCTTACTGGTATTTTGCCTGAAGTAATAAAATTAAATAGTTCAGCTTTCATATGAAATGAAAGTTGAATCCTGTTCTTTCCCCATGTATAGATGAATGCTCTCCACTAGGAGTCATATCAGTTTGGAGCACTTACCGCAGAAGTTCTTTTCAGAACATCTCACCTTCAGATGATGAAGCCCTGCAGCAGAACTGTAAGGTGCAGGAGAACATCACATTACCCACACTTCTCTGACAATGGGTCAGAAAGGTATAGATAAGGGCTTTATCATGGCCACAAGATCAGAAAAAATAAAATGGGACTGGAATATCAGAGCTTCCTGCTCCCAGCCCTAAAAGAGAAGCTAATGATTACGGCCTAGAAAATCCTCCTACACATGGGGAGCAAAAATGTATGATGAGCTGTGGACAGTATTTTTAATGCTTCAGTGTCAGGAAGAATGATCCCAGGGCTCTGCCATGAACCATCTCAGGATCTTCTCAAAGGTTTCACTGGCGACCTGTACAATGGACTATAAAACAGGACTGTGACATTTCATAGATGAGCTGAGAAGGGCTGCAAAGTTTTTGGAAGGTTAATCTTCCAAGAATCTTGACAAATGGATTCAAAGAGAGAAAATAAATAGAATGGATCGATTGCAGCAAGGACAAGTTTCACTCAAGCAATAAAGGGGCAAACCCTGGATCATGTTAAGGAAAAATCAATTTACTTGGGCCTGCTGTGGACGAAGCAAGGGGACAGCTTTGGATCTGCTGACAAGTGTAAGAGCAACCCTAAGCGCTGAGGTACCCACATCCCACCCTGTCATGTTAGCTCCTGTTTTAGCACCTTTTTTCAGCTTAAAATGGGGTTTGTTTCTTTACTTTTCGTTCCTCTAGGAAAACACAGTTTCCGTGGAAGGGCCTTCCCTAGACTTCAGTATTGAAAGGAATTAGATTTAATATGCTTCTAATGTTTTATATCCCTTTTTTTGTATTCCAAAGTCCAGCTTTACAGTAAGCCCCCCATTGCAGAATATGCACGAACATTGCAGAGCTGCACACGCATTTTAAGTGACTCCCTTCTCTGACATGCTGCCAGAACAGAGGAGAGCTTTGAAACATCATGGCAAAAGCTTCTTATAAATTGTATGGAATCAGGATCTCGGACTACACCAGGCATAAGTTCCACCGAGGCTTCACCCCCTGAGTTTACCATCTGTTACTTAAAGCACGAGAGTTTCCTCTTCTCAAAGACTTCAGCTGAATCTGCTGCAGTGCAATTTAATTAAAACCCGTTTTTGGGAGAGGGGTGGACTGATTTTTGCTAGCTGGCATATATCTAGAAGTAGCTAGGAGCATGGTTCTGTTCCAAAAAACTACTGTAGAGCCATTTGAAAACTTGTACTGCCTGAAGTACTCGCATTCCTTGTGGTTATTTCTGACACATGAATGGTACAGTCATCAAAAATGTGAGAAGCATGTGGTAAAACTGGCAAAAACTTGCTTTTCAAGACATTCACTGGACTTCCTGCCTGCAGCCAAATGAAGAAGAATATGCCACATTAGAGTTACCATCTAGGAGCTAAAGTTTTAAAATAGCTTTTTCTTTATGCTTCAAACAAGTTGCAGTCTAGGGTAGTACAGGCAAGACACGGGGTCAGGTATTGATTCACAAGACACAAAAAAGTAGGTTTGTTTTCCTCCATTTTAGCTGTGCTAAAACTTGAGCCAAACCTGTTTGTGAGGATGTGATAGTGGCAGGAGGCCCAGTTCTGATACTCAGCTAAGCAAAGCAGACTTCTGCCCACATCTTGAACACCACGTACGTGAATGATCAGAAACATACTTTAAGGAAAAACAATTCCCCAGCTTTCACACTTCCTGGCTTCACTGGATGGAGAAAACTGCTGGAGTTGCCAACTGCAGCCTGGGAAAGTTTTTTGCAGTGGAGTGAGAAAATCTGACAACATGAATTTTCAAAAGTGTTAATGTTTATACAGAAAAGCCTAGGAGAAGTTCTTATTTTGCAAAAATGAATTTCTTATGATTGTTTAATGGGAATTGTTTTCAATAATATGCTGGATTCTGCTTTCAGGAAGTTTTATTCATTGCTTTTAGTATCCATCCCAGACTACTGAAGCATTTCTTAAATCAAAAGAAGTCCAAATATTGGGATCTGAAAGAGCAAAACAGAGCTATCAGGTTTTCATATTCTGTTCTATAAAAGTGGCAAGTAATTTCCAGAACACGTCAAAGTCAAGAGAGAATTTTTAGTGGCGCTGTATTGCCCTGCAGGTACTTTCGTATTTTGCTGACTACAGCCCCCAAAACCTGGCTTAGCATGCCAAGGACAGATGATTGTAAAATGTCAGATAGAGAGCAACTTCTTTTAGTCTTTTCAAATTTGCTGTCAGGAAGCTAAAGTTGATATCAAACTCTTCTGGGTACATACCAAGTACAGTCTGACCTCAGTTACTTCAACAGAAAAATGAATGTGGAATTTTTTTCAGGTGACTTGAACAGTACCCTCCACAGATGCATTTTGTAACACAGAGAAGATCCTTTCTGATGACTGCCCTTTCTGATAATGGATTAATAATTTTTTAAATGTATACATTTCACTAGCTTCTGAGATCATCATAAAATATGAAGCAATGTATTTTTATGTTGTGTTTGTCTTAGCTGCAGTTCCCTGCTTCCTGAAGATTATTGTAAAGTAACACTTTTGTATTAGTAAGAAACTAGTGCTCCTGTACACACAAATTTCTGCACTAGTGCTATCTGGATAACACTGGTATGATTAAAAACCTGAAATCTCCAATATTGGAGAGAAAGAATATATGTCTCTGTAATAGCATAAACTGTCCTTTGTAACTTTCTGACACTCTGTACTGTCAGAGAGTTCTGAAGACAACACATGCCACTGAGAGTCCGAGTCCAAGCCTGCAAGACTTTGGAAAGTAAAACTGTGCTTGACAAACACTTTAAGCTAGTGTAGATGGTTCCAGCCCCAAAAAAGCAGCATTTTGCTCTCCCCAGCCCCTTGCTGCTCTTTCCCAGCCCTACAGCTATCCTCCACTCCTGCAACAGCCTGGGTCCTAGTGGTAGGAGGACTGCTTTATCTTAAAATTAGCATGGCAATATGGAAACATAAAAAATGAGATTAATTTGGTATGAGAAACTGTGCAGGAGAACAAATGGCTTGGAGACTGCAGCTTTTAGTCACAGCATGCTTGGAAAGCCTCTATGGGCTCTGACTTCAGCTACTGCCCATTTACATAACCTGTCAGCTCCATCTGGCAGCCATTCCTCTTTGCTTTTTAATAATAGCGGAGATTTAACCTCTGCAGAAAAGGCCGTTTCCATTTCTCCTGAGAGAAAAGACCCTAATTTGCTTTTTTACTTTAGCATTTTTCTTTCTGTAACTTACTAAGTCAGACCAAGACGAGAAGTAAGATGGTAGCACCAAGCCTTAGTTCCTTCCCACTGTTCACACAACCAGCATTGATTGCTAAGAACAACCTCTGTTGCTCTGCCCACTTTGGAGATATTCCTTTCCATGCAGTTTTTATTTCATTTCCTGTGAGTATGTGTTAGCCAAGGTAAACTCATCCCACAGTGCAGTGAACATGAACAAAACAAATACAGGAAGCTTATGGCTTTTTTTAAGCTTGGTGCTATTCATCTTGCTGAAACAAATAAACAACCAGAAACCCCTGCTTGGCAGAATGTATTTTCAGGCCAAAATATAGCTCTTGTTTCTCTAATGTGAGCTCTGCAAAGGAGCCATCGGTGTTGTGCAGGAAAATTTCAGTAGCAACTAAGCAGACATGCAAGGTTTTCATGGCTGACAAGAAGGATTAAACCAGAGGAAATTCTGCCCAAATCCATATTTCTCTGTTACATGGAAGCCTTGGCTATTTCCTCCTCATTCATAAGATCTGCCTCTGGGTTGGCTTTTCCTATGGAGTGCTCTGAGACCTTCTGTGCTCCACAGACAGTGCCAGTGTGCTCCCCAGTGCCTGGGTACAGACACAGGCTTTGGGCACAGCCAGTCTTGACAGCAGTCTCAAAGACACCCTTATCAAATAGTCTCTCTTGTACAACACATTTTTGAGATATACCTGTGGCGTGCTAGCTACTATCGAGGCAAACAAAGAATGCCACAACAACGAGTCATCGTCGTCTTTGGCTTTATTGCAACATCAGCTACATTTATACTGCTTCAATATATACACTGTTCGAAAAATAACATAGCATTATTTCAAAAAAATGGCATGGCAATAACTCACTAATCAGTTTCAGCATCTTGCACAGTTGTCAGCTCTAACATCCTATCTTATCGTTCGTGTCCTGTCCACAGCAATTCTCCAAGTCGACCTCCCTGCTTCTCTTGGCTTGCTTCTGCTTTCTAGTTCCTCCTCATGTCTCAAGGGTACACGATGATTGGTTTGTGGTCAGAGGACGATTCTGCAAGGTCATCGAGCCAGCTGACAGCCTTCACATACACCCACAGACTGGGAAGAGAATTTCCCACTTTAACTGACTCAAGGTTCACCTGATGTTTGTGACACGGCCTCTTCCTCACCAATACTTCCCTGAAAACTGCTTTTCATCATAATCCACTATCTCACTTCTATCTGTCCTCTTAGAGGAAGGGCTAACTTTCAAAGTGCCTCGTGGCAGTACCAGGCAGCTGCAGTTTCAGTGTATTACTGCATGCAGCTCATCAGGAACTTCATTTTCCCTCTGGAGATATTCCCCTACTCCTCCACAGCACAGCAACTCAAAAGAAATCTTGAATTTATCAGCACAACAACTGGCAACTTCCTCAGAGCTAGAGAATTTATCTGCAAATGGAAATATTTGAATCGAACCAGCTGCACACCAGCTGGAACATTTTCACTGCAGCAATTTGTACCAGAGGAGAAAATTATATATTTTTTTTAAATCTCTCTTACAATTATCACAATAATAGTCCCACTAGCTGAATTCAGGGGTTTGTGCCAGTGGCTCTCTGTAGGCCCTGGGGTTTTGATGTGTTTTATGGTTCTTGGTTTGGCTGGGGGTTTTTGTTTTGGTTTGGTTTGGTTGGGGGTTTTTTGTATGTTTGTTTGGTTATGATTTGGTTTGGTTTTTGTTTTTTTTCTGTAAGGCAGTGGTGAACTCCAGTGTCCTCAAAGAATAAACTGTGGTAGAGAGTCCTTGTTGTCCAGGTACTCACAAAGAACAGGGGGAATCCAGCCAGCTCTGACTGTGACTATTGGAGGGGCAGTTGTAACATGAACATAATTTTCTGAACTCATCTTATACAATGGCCTTTTTCATTTACACAGTCCAAGTATGCTCTTGACTCCAAAGCAGAAAGGCCACTCCAATCTCAGACTGCATTTAGTTATACCTCAACTGGTTCAAACAGAAAAAGCAAAGACTGGCATTTTTGTCTTTACCCTGCTTCAGTGCCACTGGGATTTCCTTCATTACAGACTTCCCACTGGTGACATTAGGATTAGGATGTCTAGGAATCAAGAGACATTGACATAGTGAATGTTCCCCTGGAGAGTTATCTGGCATTTTCTTTCCAAATTAGGATGCTTAGCAAGCCTGGGACAGAAAAACTAGAACTGCACCCATTGGTACTGCAGATGTTATAAATACAAATGGATAGTCAAAGGTTGTTAATTTTTATGTGCATAAAATGCACACACAAGAGAAGAATATAAACCAACCATAAAACAGATGCATGGTTTTCTCTAATGCTGTGCTCATAGTATTATACCAAAATTGTATACTGAATGCTGTGAAGTTCTCTTTCCCCCACTTATTTATTTATTTGCTTTCTAAATGTTTGTATATAAATTCAGCTCTTATTAAAGCTCTTGGTTGAGATCACTGGCTGTAACAAGCTCTTGAAGAAGCTGGCTCTGCAAAAACTTTCAACATCTTTTGGAATGCATCTTTATTCAGGTCTGAAGATATTCTTTCAATTCCAATGGGACAGAATATGCATCCTCCTTTAAAAAGAAAACAAGCAACAAATCCCTCCAGTTCTCTTAGGAATTAATTAATATCTCAGTTCTTTGTGGAAAGGGAGCATGAAAAAATTCTATGCCATTCTGAATACTGTGAATTTTCCACTTTTTCTAGAGATAATGCTGTTCCTGCAAAATAGGTAATTTCCTGAGGAAGTCTGACTTTCCTTTCAACGTCCCTCTGCCTTTCTATTTTTATTCTGAAAAATACATCCCAGATATATTTGACTTAGTAAAAATTGATTATACTTGAAAATAAAGCACTGTCATCCCCTGAAATGTTTTGATGTGAGCAGTTTAAGGTTAAAACACAGTGTAAATCTTCTTTTTGACTGAGCTCTGTGTCTCATCTGAGTACACAGAGCTCTCATCATCTGCCAAGTAGCCTCATCCAAGGGCAGAATGAGCATCTCAGGCATTGCAATTGCAATTGTAATATGTGCCGTGGCTCCTTGGGTAGATGCACTTCAATGTAACCTTAATTTTAAATAAAACCTTTCAATTTGGAAACAGTAGAACCTTTTGTTTCCATCTATCAAAAAAACCAATCCTTTGGAGAGTTCTCAGATCTGTTTTCAGAGGTTGTTCTGCTCTTTCAGCTTTTTGACCTGATTTAAAAGGGTCAAGTGTCAGAAGTGATGGAAAAGGAAATCCAAATTTTGTTCCAGAACTATCTGTGTCTGCTGTGCAGTGCCATTGCTTGCCAACATCATTGTCCTCACCCTAACAAAATTTATACACCCATTTTTGGGAGTTTTGCTGAAGCAAAGGCCATGGGACTTAGACCATGTGAGAACAGATAAAGATAAAACATGAAATCAAACTGATAGGCTGCATTGGACTGCATACATAGGGCAGCACTCACACAGGTAATGGGAGAAGTCTTGAAATTTCCTGCAGATGGCTGTCTGAAAAACAGCCATTAGCTGAAGTGTGAACTCTGGGGCTCAGTAATATTCACCTCATCTCTTTGGGAAAAGTTCTCCCTACTGTCAGAGGAAAGAAGGTCAAATCTTTGCCCTGCAGACCCATGCAGCTGCATGGGCTGCAAAGATGGATTTTTTTTCTTCCTGTATACCTGTGAGTGAAAATTCAGTAGCTGGCCCAGTGAGGTATTACTTACCCGAACAGAAGTCTGAGATTTCAAAATTAAAGGGCGAGAGGTCTCCTCTATACTCTAATGCATAGATTAATTACAGTGTGAGGACCACAGCAGAAGAGCACAACGGGTAAATTATCTTGTCACTGAATGTAGGAGTGCAATAATGAGGCACGCTGTTACTTGTCATTCATATTATACAATAGTTTCCTCCATACCCTGCAATATTAATTTTTTAGTCAGGTAAAGTACATTTAATAATCGGTAGATGAATAATACCTTCAACTCATTTAAAAGAAAATAAGATTTACACAGTTCTTATCACCTCTGTCTTTATACCTGACAAAAGGCTTCAGGTATTCTTTTTACTGCAGAGAATATGCATTAACATGGATAAGAAAAATCCAAATCTATGATTTGTGTATCAGGAATCTACTACATTTTGCACATTGAGCATCCTCAGTCATGTCTCATGTGGATTTCAGCAGAAATTTCATCTAAATTTCACTAATAGCATTTGATTGAGTTTGTCATGGATTGTCTTGCAGTATCACAGACAAGTTTTGTCTCTTTGATCATATGGGGAATTTTAAAATAACATGAAGGGAACATGGTCTTGGAAAGCAACATATGGAAGTACCTATTTCACTCCATTGACCATAGATTGCCTGACTCGAATTGCTGAAGCTGAGTGAGATAAATGTGACTATTAATTCAAAGGTGGGGGGTATGGTGGGTTGATACAAAGAGTATAAAAACAGACCAAAGGGCTTCCTGGAGTTCTTGTTATGGTTAAAAAAACAAAAACAAACCAACCCCCAACCAACTAGGAGTCAATTTAAAATGCCAGCAGTAAAGAACCGATCACCACCCTTGATATGTCATTCCATTCCTTAATTACACACAATTAAAACCTGAACTTCAGCTCCACTCTGCAGCCATTAGATGCTTGCCTTGCAGACTGAAGCAAACATAATCAAAGGCTACATCCCCTAAGAACCCATATAACTGTGATTGTATCGCTGTTTGCCTTATCCTCAGAAGGCTATGTAGACAGAAGTCCTGGACCTTTCCCCTATAAATTGAAACCAAAGCCATTCTTCAAATTCTGAGTGGAAATAATTTAATTCAAACTACATATTAAGTTATCATCTCATCTAATCTTGACCCTGAGATTTCAAAAGTGAAAGAATAGTAGGCATCAGCATGGGTGAAAGGATTTGTTCTTTTAGGATTTCTATCAGTTACTAGTGATAGAGTTACATGATGGACTTAAACTAGATGCCTAACCAAAGCTGGGGGAAAACAAATTTATATGGTATACAAAACCCACAAAATAATTCCCTAATAGATGAATTTACAAATATGAGTGACTTCTCAGTCCCTTTCTTTTGTATTAAGCAAATGAGAAACAGGTTGCAGACTTGTAACAAATTAACACCCAAATTAAAATCCTCCAGGTTCAGAGAAAGCATGGGAAAATTCTGATTCAGGAAACTGCAGGCACCAAAATAATAATAAAAAATTGGCTGAGTTTCCACTCAGCCATAACCAGAGCATCTCCCCTGTTACAGCATAATGTTAAATATTCCATTTCCAGCCTTGGAGTGATTTGTTTTATATATTTTTTGAATAATGTTGGTGTGCTGATAACCAAGTTTATAGATGGTTATAAAATCCTTCTGCTGAAGTTAATTTTCTTTTAATGTTACAAATAATAATAAAAAGGACAGACTACTTCATAAATCACAAGATTCTTCCCTCTCATTTTCATGGAAAAAACCCAAAAAACAATTCAAATGATAGCCTCATGCCAGCTACACCTCCACTGGAAGAGGCATCTTTCACGATGAGATAGAAGTGTCATTTCAGTCACTGACAAAGCTTTTGCTCTGGTCTCTACAAAAGAACCTCTTATCTTATCACTGAACACAGCTGTAAGCTTTATAAATGTATGCTGCAACTGCCCAGCTCCAACTCCTATTGTGAAAACCATCAGTAGAAATTTGATATGCAAATCTCTGGACAGTTTCTTGTCCTTGGGCTAAGTATGGCAGCTTATCAGGAATTTAGTGATACTTAGAGATTACTTGTCAAGCAGTTCTTCATAACACGGATGAGGGGAGCTCACATGCCCTATCACAGCTCTTGAATGTAAGGCTTGTTTAAGCATTTTGATGTGGAAAACTTTGGGGTTAGAAGGAGCGTAGGGATAAATATGAAGTCATAGCTGAAGGCTTCTATACAGAGGTAAAATTATATTCCATGTGCTTACTAGCCAGTCCAGAAGGATTGAAGGATTGCATTCATTTTGTGTACCCTTAGCTTTGGAGATTCATGTTGTTTCCCCTCTATAACCCTGCTTCTTTTCTGAAGTCTCTGCTCTCCAGGGGACAGTCCTTTGGAGATACAGCTTGCATCTTGTTTATGGAAGTATGATGAATTCCACCTTTGCAAGAAAACGCAAGCAGCCTGTGACTTTGCTCTACCCCCTTTTTGTTTTCCCTCCCTGTCCTAACACCTAAACATACCCCATCAGCCCAAACCCACAGATCTCTTTCTGCAGGGCTGATCTCCAGCCTCTTGCTCCTAATTTGTATATATAACCTTGATGACTCCATGCCAGGTGCAGAATCCAGCACTTGCTCTTGTTAAATTTCATACAGTTGCTGATTTTCCAGTTCTCTCCAGTCTTTCCAGATCTCGCTATCATCGAGGAAGTCCAGAGTTACTCCTCAGGAAACTTCATGTACATTCGACTCCAGTGTCCAGATCATTGATAAAAATAATAGAGCATTGGACTTAAAATTGTGTAATTTCTCTTCTGACAAGGTGTTCCTCTCCTATTAATGGCTGCATCATTTCAAGTCCAAGGCATGACAATATCCTTGATAAACATACACGGATACACAAGCTTCAGTAGTGATTTGTAAGGAGATAGAAATTCCCATACGGAAAACCCAACTTTGATGATTTGAATCATGCATGATCTTACCCTGAATATTCAGCTGGCTGCTAACCTAATTTGCAGTGTGTCACAGAGCTGTCTTTTAGGGAGAATCAGCTAATTTCAGTTTAGCAATGGAAAAGCTGTGGATCTGAGCTGTGTAGTCACCTGTTTTCTCCATCTCATGTAGAGAAATAGGCATTTTCAGAGGGCTGGACATCCCACTAACTTGAAGACACTTTTCAAGCATGAGCTAAGTCTGCCTGTGCAGTGTTTATATATTTGTATGTTATGGAAGAATTTCAGTTACTTACAGGGAGTGATGCCTAATTTCCAGTGAAGAAAATATTTCCACTCTGCCTAACTTTAACTACCTAACTACAAAGCTTAGAAGGCTGGATTGCAGTTCTTTGGATGATGGTTTGGAATGCCAGTCTCTTCTGAACTGCCCTCTGAGGAAACCTGTCCCTCCTCAATAATGCAAGAAATTGCTTTTCTAGACACTCAGCATTATGGGGTCTGTCTCTTAGGTGTCTTGGTTATACAGCAGCCAGGACTGTATTACTGGCCAAGCTTTATGGATGAAAAGCTTTTTGGGTGGTGACTGAAGATCAAGTGTTTTGTTCTTTTGAGCTTACTACAAGACAGGACTGGTATCTCAGACATGCAGGAGAGGTTGCCATATAGCCTCTGCTATGGATAACCAGGTAAAAGTGGAAAGGAATCCAGCCCCATGCTGCACTACAGTTTGAAACACTTTGTAGTAACACCATGTGCCTAAACTGAACCTGACAGACAAAGATACTGTGACTCCAGACTGCCATGGTGCTCCATAAAAACCCCCAAATATGTCATTTTGAGCAGAAGGCCTTTTTGTAGGTAGGAAGCCTGAGAGGGAACAGTTTTCCTAGGAAACATAATGTGCCATTTCTTTCCATCAAGAGTAAAACCTCTGCCACTGAGTACCATTGAAGTTGCACCTATAGTCAGTCTTGCAAGGCAAAAGGATTCACCTCTAACTTTGTGGTCCAACTCTCAAGACAGCATTGGGCAGCAAAGTCTTGCAATCTTCTGGCAGAAGCTGCAGTCTTGCAATCTCAGGAGCAGGCTGATGATTTTAGGGTACTAAGTAATGATTGCATCCAAATGGAGATAACAATAAATATGAAGACTGCGATAGAATAGAGAGGTCTGAAGCAAGTTGCATTATTTCAAACTGTTTAATTGGTCATGTTTACCTTTTATTTCAGCTCACACTATAAGGAGATGGAAATAGAGCACATCTAAAAAAGGATGTACTGTGAAGTACATCCTTTTTGCATGTGCATAACTCACACTTCTAAAGCAACCACTGTACCTAAAATAAAATCTTTTGAGGTTCCAAGTGCAGAAAGACACTGTTACTGTAAGCATCTGCGAGCTTCAAAAGCCATTACAGAACAGCCATATTGCAAAGAATGTAAAAACCAGATTTTGTGCCTCATTAATACTTTCCTGTTTTGGTTTTTTCCTGGCCTGCAGAGGGACTCCTGATGCGTTTTGGACTTATTTCACTTTACATAACCAACTAAATATCCACTGCCATAGGGACATTTTCCTCAACCCACACGTGTGCCCCAACTTTCAGATTCTGAAGACAGCTGCATTCTAACCCACAAAATATTATTTCTTTGTTTGCAGAAAGTGGAACTGCTCCAGGTGGAGATGATGAAACGAACATCAGAAATGAATGGCTGTTTCTAAAGAGGAACTGTTTTACTGAAGAATTCTGCCTATTCCTACTCAATTTCAAACATGCAAAGTTCTGTGTTTAGAAAAAATATCAATTTAGGCACATGGTGTTACTAAAAAAGACATTTCTCAAAAATGATGAGTTTTTGAAAACAAGGACAGTTACCAAATTCTAGTAGACAGAGTAATGTACTAGCTCAATGTAATATTTAATCTGGATTTTATGGAAGGTGTACAGAGATTGGCTTAAATATAAGAACAGAAAAAAGATGAGACACCAGGAAGCTGTCCCTTTTTGTCTGAGTTTCTTCTTTAAACAACACCATTGCTTTCAGATTGAGCTACATCTTCACCAGCTGAAATCTTTGTGTAAGCACACAAACCAGCTACAGAAGGTTGAGACCAAACAGTCTGGTCCATTATTCTCCAGTTATCTGCTCTGAAGATTTCTTGCACCATCTGTTGAAACATGTACAGACATCGAATCCTGTCCCGGGTCCTGTTTGAGATGCAGGCTGGTTCTACGTGGTAATTCTGTGCTACCTGCAGGCAGTAAATGAAACGGAACAGCTCTATGCTGGTACGAAATATCCCTGTGGTATCCAGTGCCATTTAGGCTTGGAATCCAAGTTTTGCTACATATAATACACTTCCACAGCCCAAGGGGCAGGAGGAGATTAATAAAGCAAAGATAGGCATATCAAAACTAAAGAATTTCCATACTAGAAATTCCCACATTGGTGATGCTCCCACCTGCAGTGAGCAGCAATTTGGTGTTCATCTTTGACCAGTCATAATCAAGACAATTTGTTGGCTAGTATATACAAATCTCTGAGGGCCTGCAGAGGTGTAAAGGGCAGCTGTGTGCTCCTGAGTCACGTGAAACTTAAACAAAGACCAGTAAGGTCCAATAGCGATTAAAAATTCCCGTTAGACTTGATCCAGGAGTGATTATACAGGACAAAAGAGGGAAGCAGTCATCTCCTCCCCAAGTGCTTCTTCACTAATTATTTAGAAAAACAAATCTTCAAAAAAAAAAAAAAAAAAGAAGTAGTCTAATAAAATCATGCAAAAATAGCGCAACCAAGCTTAATCACAGATACAAGGCAGTCTTTGGAAGAAGCAAAACTGGCGACTCCAATCACACCAGGGAGATGGGTTGTCCTGGTCTGTCTCAATCTTTCATTTCCCAGGGGTTTTTCAAGACAGAGTAATGCTTTGCTTGTTTGTCTGAGCCTTGGTGTGCCCTTGGTTGGAGGGGACGCAGTGTCACTTCCCACAGACCTCCTCCGGAAGCGTCTTCAGTGGGGAATTGCACAGGATGGATGTGCACGCTGGCTCCTCTTCAGAGGAAGCATGTCAAGTGCCAATGCCGAGGGCTCGCGTCACCCAGAGGCAAAGAAGCAGAGAGGGGCCTCCGGTGTGGGTTCCAACAGCATTTATTGTCACAGGGTCCAGGGACCAGAAGAGCCCCAAAAAGCGCTGTGCACAGGATTTTATAGAGGGGTAAATTAGGGCGGAGGAAAGGAAAGAGACCAATGGGATACAAGCAAGGGGGAGGATACAACTTAACAGTAACCAATAGGGGAAACAGGGAGGCGGGAGTTATAACAAGGAGCCAATAAACAACCGAACAACAAAGAACTTTCTGGAACAGGGGGAGGTGGTTGGAGTCAGGGTGCCACCCAGGGGGATGCAGCTTATACCTCAATACCGCCCATTGACCCGCCCTCAGATTCGCTGGGCAGGGAAATCCACCCACTGGATGGCCTTGGTTTGATTGGCGTTTGATTGCCACAGCCCAGAAATGGGCTGGGCCACCCTAACAACAGAGCAAAAGGTATGTTCTCTGATGGACATACTAGCATCAGCTAAAGCTATGTTTAAGCACCTGGAACAGCCCAACATGCATGCTTTGATAACAAAAGCACTTCTTAATTTAGCAGTGAAACTTCTGTTTCTTCTCTAACTTTATTTGCACTGCAATCTAGTACTAGACACAGTCAAATCCTGAGCAGACTCTCTCCTTTGAACAATTAGGCATGAGAAGGAAGAAAACCATTTGACTATTTGTTTCACAATTCTTTTGCAGGAGTTAAAAAACACGAAAAACAAGGAGGAACCAAACAGTAGGTAAGACTGCCACTGTTTAACTCCCATGTCCTGGTGCTCCAGGGAGCCAACAGAATAACATAGTTAATACAGAACAAAAGTGATCGTAACACTTACTTTTTCTCCAGGAGTAGGTAACAATAGATAAAATAAATAAATAAATAAATATTAACTGTCCAAAACCTCCTGTCTTCCTACCTTTCTGCAGATAATTTTATGTCTGTGATGTTGTGGCATGACCCATAGAAATCATATAACTATAAATCTGGTCATCAATCTAAACAACATCTATTTGCTATTTCCCAGGAAGATCCTTGGACCTTAGAAACAGTTTTCCAGAGCTCCTTTACTCAGTTATGCTTGGAAGCACATGGATTAATTAGAATAAGATTATTTCATGCCTGAAACACCATCCTGATACACTACAGCAACTCTTGCAACACCCTTGTGATCTACGTATCAGCACACCTGCCATGCATTTACTTTTTGAGTGATTGCCTACAGTGAAGATGAAAAAGTTTCTGTAAATCTGTGCACTAAACCAAATACCTGTTACATGTACTAATGCACATGGCAGAATATCCCAGGTCCCTTCCATTAACATGTGTGCATGTGTGTGCTTGTACAGACACATAAATATTTATATAAAGGAATGTAAGAAGAATTAATAGTCTTTTGTTTTCTCTTTTCATTGTAATTTAGCACCGGCTATTTTAAGACAAACTAGAAATTAATCATCTAGCTCTGACACCATGGGAAATTCATGTCTTTGAGTGTGTACCCAAACTCACATACCTGTGATAAAACCCCAAATGCTCTTTGGGTTTGTTTCTGTCATTTCCACACATTTTCTCACATCTCTGCCTCCCAGGCAGAGACAGAAATACAGGTAAGATTGTTGAAAAATGTAGGGACTACCTCTTTATATTTCCTCCTAAATGGGCCCTAGTTTGGCAAATGTCCTCACGACATTTCCAAAACTTTTGACAATTACATGATTCAGATCAGCATAAACATGTGCACTTTGAGGGAGGCATCTGCTTCAAAGCCCACCTAAACACAGTAGTTTTTCAAAGCTTAAGCATTTGCTGTTTGATGTTGTGAGATAGGTGCTATCTTTAAAAGTTGATGGAAGGCTTTGAACACAGGCCCCAGTGTCACACACAGAAGGAAAATACCACACAAAGACGGGGAAACAGGAATGCAGTCTCCAGGATACTGCCAGAATTTCTTCCACCCTCATTATCCCTTGTCAAGGTGTGCAGTGCCCAGTGCTGGGTGCCACACACTGTGAAGGTGAGGGTCCAAAAGGAGGCTGTCGAGGGGAAAAAACACTGGGAAAGTATAAGGCTGAATGAAAAGAAGATCCACAAGCAAAGCCTGCTGACGTAAATCAGATTGTTAAGTCCAGAAAGAGAAGACTGAAGAACAGGAACAGCTTGCTAAATCAGCATTGCTAATGTCAGTAAAGAATACTTAACCATCAGCTGGATAAACTGGCAGGAAACAGGTACTGATGCACGGTATCACCCTCAGGTGAAGAAAGGACCAGATAACTTCCATCCTGGTGATTTTGTAACCATACTGACAGATCTCCACCTGTGTTGGTTCACAGTGTAGTTTCTTCTCCTGCCTTTTTTTTTCTTTTTTTTCTTTTTCCATCAAATAAATATGTAAGTCTGCAATGCAAAAAGGAGCAGCATCAACAGGATAGACTGAGAATGTGTGAATGAATGGTTCACCCCATAAAAAGAATTTTCTGAATAACTAGGATATATATATAAAAAAATAAACAAAATAATATAAATATAGCCCAGGTAAGTATATCGAATATAAGGCTTCAAATGAAAGCAAGTAACAATCTATACTGCCAAATGAAATAAGTCCAGAGAGAGGGCCTGAGCCCTGATCATCCACAATCCTAAATTGTTTTCTTGCTCCTTGGGTTTCTTTTGGTTCTCTAATGGTCTCTCTCCAAGAGGAATCTGCTATGGAAAGAGCTGGCCCTAAACAGTATGGACCCTGAACAGTGTGGCAGTGTGTAACTGTGCCACAAGATTTTAATGATAAGGACAGTTCTGGCCTTTTTTCTTTCATCACTATTGACAGCTGCTGTGACCTTCTCACTTGTTTTGTGCATGACAAACAAATTCTTTTGAATGTTGTCATTTTCTTTTTTAAATTATTTTGAAAAGCTGGAAATAAAAGCCAATTCCAAATAAGTAGTTTCAGTTTTCAAATACATCTCCTCAAATTGGTTTAGCCCAGTATTTCAGACTTAGGGATATATATGTAGATATATAGCTATATATATATATATATATATAGATATCTATCTATATATATATGTACTGGTTTGTTTGTTTGTTTCACTGTCAAACTCAAAAAAGGATAAAATTAATCACTAATTTACATAGTCCTTGTCTTCAAAGACCTTTCCTTCAAGAACCTGTGACAGCCTGCTTGTGGAAATGCAGAGCCTGTGTCTTCAAAATAACACATTACTCATGTTTTCCTCAAAGAATTTAAAGTGAAACTTAAATCAATAGCAGAGTTTGCTCATGCATGTGGGGCTCTGGGCCTCTCTAAGCTCACCTCTGACAAGTGGAAGTGGCTCATAGAGCCTGTAGGGTCTGTGCTCTGCAGTGTGAGATGCCCTACAAGGCCCTGAGCTGACACCACGCTGGCAATCTTTGATACAGAGAGCTATTTCCATTACTAGGCTGCCTGTTTTAAGTGTCTCTGGTATCTCTGCATCATGCTGAAGCCATTCCTCAGCCCCTTGCTGTCCTGTGTTTCGGGCTCTCCCACATCTATCCTGGGCAGCCCCTCTTGGCCTGCCTCAAAACTCCCCTTTCCTGTGGTAATTTCAGTTCTTTTCCTCCAGCCTTGGTAGGAATAACACTTTCTAGGCTGACTGAGGATAGCTGGGTGGGTGGATAGCTTCTCCCCTGGAGCAAAGATGGGAAAAAGAGAACAAAATCCTCCACAAACCCATGTGATTAATGCTGCCTTATCTATATAATAAATCACTTGTCCTTAGCTCTTTAAAAGTTAAATTATTTAAAAATAAACTTATATCCTCCTTTTATTTAACCCTTTGTATTCAGGCAGGCAATTCAAAGCTGAACAGAGGAAAAAACATGCCATCTTTAAAGTAATTCCTGTTCACATCAAGATTTTTGAAATGTCAAGATTTTCCTTGCTGATTGTAACAAATGCTGTGAAATCATGTATAACAGCAGTTAGCTTGCCCATCTTCTTTTTTTTATTATCAGACTTTCTGGTGTACTGATGCTGCAAATACCTAATCAGCTCATATCTTGCCCCATTTTTCATGAGCCTGAAAAGTGAGACTCTTTCTCATCTCTTTCAAGTCAAGGCTAGAGCTTGAAATTGGTATTAATGGCTTCCAAAGGAAAGTGTATGCAAGCTCTGTGAAACTGGAAAACATCCCAATGGGGAACTGGAGGGAGAAACAAATGAGAAAATAAGGAAGAAGATAAAACATTCTTTAATGATATCCTGAAAAAGAAAGGAAAAATTCTGTCTCCGTGGGGGCATGGTCGTTTGGGGAAAATGTAAGCACAACTACAAACTCTTCCAGCAAACATCTTCTTTACTAGTATATGCTCTGAGATTGCTTTCAAGTTGGCTGCTTCCCAGGAGCTAAGCACTAAGTGAGTCCCCTTGATGTGCATGGATGTTTTGACAGGCGTGGGTGCTCCCAGGGGGAATCAGGCAGGACCCTCCAGGCAGCTGGGGCTACACTCTGGAACCACTGACTGCAGAGAGAGGGTTCTGGTTGTGCCCCAGCCAGGCTGAAGTCATCCATGGGCCACGTGGTGAACACAGGCACCTCACCCACACCTCAGTACCCCTTGTACACTGAAACTGAGAGGGTGCTCAGGAGCCTTTCATTTATTGACTTTGCTTCTGGAAAGAGGTGATGGGCTGATTCAGTACATCAGGTCGTGTGTTTTTCTGTTCACAAGGGGTGTTAGATTAGGTACAGGGTGGAGGTCAGACCTGTGAAGCTTTGGTGGGTGAGTTAATATGCAATAACACTGCTCTAGTGATTTTTGGGCACCAAAGGAAGGAAAGAAAAAAGAAATCTTTGCAGCAGAGCATCTCTCAGAGGCTCCTTATGAAAACAGGCCATCTGGCTTCACTGCAGTGCATTTGTTAACTCTCCAGCCTACTACTGTTCCCCTGCTGGGTGACACATGCTGAATCTGTCACACAACTAGGACAAAATTATAAATAAACAATGCTGCATTCAAATAAAACAGAACTTTCCTGCAATAGGCTTACAGGAAGAAAAACGAAGTCAAGAGGCAAATCCTTGTTCTTTTGTGTGCAGAATAGTAGGTCCCTTGTTCAGCGCTGAAAAGGATATGTGGATCTCTCCCTGGAGGAAGGTGCCTTTTGTTGAGTGCTGCTCCACATAAGTGTTGCAGATGCAGACCCAAAGGCATTATTGACAGCAACCACTTGGGCTTTTTGGGATCTCAGCCACTGTCATGGGCCTGTTTTGCTCTTCACTGGCATGTGGTGAGAAACAGCTTGTAGTGCTCCAGGATTTAAGAGAAATGAAGGCACTGGGGAAGCAGAGAGGTGAAGTCTAATACCAAGTTAGTAGGAAGAATGGGAAGGACAGCTGGAAATTCCAGAAAAGCAGCTGGAGTGTGAGATTGCACTTGCATCATTGTTTGTGGGGATTTTGTATGCTAAGATACTGAGCAATCCTCTCCTTTTCTCTTAAATAATCAGAGATCTTCTCCAGCATGGAGAGACTTGTGGATATGATAAACCCATCTGAACTGCAAAATCCGTGTAAGCCAAGGTGCAACATAAATATTAGAACCTCTCTACTCTCGGTCATGGCCCCGTTCAGAAAGCAAGCTGAAGAAAACTTACATGCCAGGTCCCTGGCAGTCAATTCCATCCATAAGCCAGGCTTTGTATGCCTGTGGACTGTATAGCAGTGTAGTGATAGTTCATACTGACACCTGGGAAAGACAGAGGAAGCTTTCCATAGGCTTTGGAGTTAAAAGCCCATGTTAACATTGGCTGCAAGCCACCATTCTCTGTAAGCAAAAGCTTTCTCTAGGCTGAAAAGGTAACAGGCCACGCTAACTGGGATATTCTTCTATTTTTTTTCATTCCTTAAGTCTCTATCATTCAATGCCTGAACAAATAATATTGTGAAATGGTGCAAAATTGTTGCAAACTAGATTTCCCAGTGGAGGTGGCACATTTGCACAGGCTGCAAGTGTTCAAAGGCCAAAAGCTGGGTTGTTAAAAGATTAAAGACTTCTTCTATTTCAATCTTCAAAGAACAAACACCCAATTGGTCTGGTTTTGTCCAGTTCAGTGTTCTGCAGCTTATTTGAAGTCATAGTATATGAGTGGAGTTGCTTTGGATTCACGTTCATGGGAGTAAGAGATAATCTGGGCTCACGGGGGTGAACAGATGTGACCTGAGGCATAATTAGGGTCAGGGTATGTGTGAGTGTGGATGTGTATGCACAAAACACATGGCTAGGAATCCTCTCCTCCACACACACAGCTCCCCAGAGGTGGCACACTCACAAAAGGCTGTTTCAGTTGTTTAAAAATAGAGAATTAGGAAGAAAGCTGTAGGAGCTACTGAGACTGCTGTGCCATCCCATGAAAAATCCCAGCTGCTTTCAGAGCAGTGTGCCATCAAAAGGGATGGCCTGCTACTCTACCCAGTACTGGCTCCAGGTTTCTGCCCACTAAGGCTGATCACAAGGTCACAGAGAAAATGGAAAGGTCATGATTTTACTAGCAGTCCTGGGAAAGTCAGGCGAGAGAGGCAGGACTGGCACTATGGGTGACAGAAGGGACTTTGATGAACACAAGGCTGTTGTAGGATGTCACCCTTATTTTGACCTCTTTTAGACCCATTTGTTTCAGGAGAAACTCCCACAGGGTCACTGGAGTGACACATTCATGCAATCTTTCCAGAAAACCCTGGCAGGGTTAACCCATGCCCAAGCACCAACAGCACACCCATGCCCAAGTTTCAGATGAACATTTTTTAATACTAGCCACTCTTCAAAATTTCTGTAGAATTCAGACTTGGAAACATCACAAGCTCCCTTCCATGCTGAACATCTCCAAAGACCATAATAAAAAATCTGGTAAGGAGTGTACATCTCCCATTGTCTACATTAGGCATTCTGCATCCAGCTCTGGGGTCCCCAGCACAGGTAGGACATAGATGTGTTGTGGCGAACCCAAAGGAGGGCCATCAGGTTGGTTAGAAGGATGGAACGCCGCTCCTATGAGGAAAGGCTGAGAGAATTGTGTTTGTTCAGCCCGGAAAAGAGGCAGCTTTGGTGTGACCTAGTTATGACCTTCCAGTACCTGAAGTAGGTCTACAATGAGGCTGGAGAGGGGCATTTTACAGGAACATGTAGGGACAGGAGAGGGGGGAATGGGTTCAAACTGAGAGTAGGTTTAGATTAGATATTGGGAAAAAAATTCTACAATGTGAGTGTGGTGAGGCACTGGCACAGGTTGCCCAGAGAAGCTGTAGATGCCCCATTCCTGGAAGTGTTCAAGGCCAAGTTGGATGGGGCTCTGAACATCCTGATCTAGTGAAAGGTGTCCCTTCCCATGGCAGGGGGGTGGAATGAGGTGATCTTTAAGGAAATGCTCAGACCTGCAGGTAATGAGGCACATTGATAGGGAACAAGTTGCTTGTCTCTGGGAAACAAAGCAGAGTGGGCAAAGGGGAGCCTGGGCAGGAGCAGAACTGGAGCATGAAGCCTACAGTACAGGACAATAAATACATTTTAACTTTAACCAGATACTGATAAAAAAAAAAATATTCTGCTCCACTTTAAGCACACAGAAGAGTCTTGCAAAAGGCAAGAATGACCATGCTCTTCCACAACGTGACAGTCAAATGGCTCATTCTGCACTTGGGTACCTCCACAGCCACCATCAGGTCCTAGAGAAAAGGTATAGTTCTTTTGGACTGGTGTGCTCACATACCAAAAAGGGGTTTCAATACAACCCTTTGAACCATGATTTACTTGTCACTTGGGCCAACAAGGATTTACCCCACCGAGTCCTTGAGACTCTCCCTGCTAATAGGAGCAACATTTGAGCACAGCACTGAGCAAAAGCTCAGATCCTGCAAAGCGTGTTCAGGGATGTATGTACACAATTAAACCCACGCTCTGATTGGGGCTCCTTGTGTGCCTCCTGCTGCTGCCAGGGAGTGTCCCTGACAGGAATTCACTTGGTTTTCCCACAAGGAGCCAGGACTCAAACTTCCCCTGAACTGTTGTGAGTGTGGCAGCACTCGCTCCCCTCTTGCATACCAGACAAGCCAGGCAGCAGCTCCTGTCAGTGCTGGAGTTTTATTTCTTTACCACACCAGAGGCTCCTTGCTTGCAGCCTGGCTGCCAAGAGCCAAGGCTGCTTTCCATTATTCAGGTCAGAGTTCGCTCTCTGGTCTGTGGGGAATCAGACTCCAGGATCAAACACTTCTCTCTGTTTGGCATTGCTCCAACAGACATGCAAGAGAGTTTTGTTTGTGCAGAGACAGATTTGTCCCTGGGTTTCCCCAGGGAAAGCTGCACAGCATTCTCTGGAAACCATGAGCCACGGGCATTCTTGTTGGAGTGAATTACATTTGCCAGATTTAATTTACTCAAATAAGAAACATATTCATCCATTTCCCACTCTACATTGTTTATAAAACCAGTGGCGCAGCATCTCCAGAAAGTTGTGAGCCAACTGCTGCACATGACCTGCTCTGGGATTCAGGCTGCAACAGGAAACTGGGCTTGGAGCAAGAATTCTCTCTTAAATGAACTTTTGTAACTGGATCTACATTGTGAAATATTTGGATATTGAGCAATGGAAGAATGTGGAACATAAAGAATATCAACTTCTTCCTTTGAGCATTAGCAAGCTTCAGCAAGCCAGCTGGATTCTGCTGTGGTACAGGGCGCACAAGGAGGCTGGTGAGGAAGCAGAGCTTGTTGGGGTACCTTTGTCACATGCTGGTTAGGTTGCACTCCTTGCCTCCTGGTAGCTATTCCTCTAGTTATTATTGTGGGTGAAGCATTTGCAAATGAAAATTGATAACAGTGCCTTTTGCTCCTCAAGTCTCCATGACAATACATTCTTTCCTGCCTATGATTTTGCTAGGAAGTAGGATCTGACAGCTCAGAGGGTGGGTTTGTGTCATCCACCACATCTGGACATTCTGCTCAGAGAAATCTAATTTAATCAGGGATTACTTGAATGTCCTACTGAGCCCTACTAGGATTTGACTTGCAGGCAAAGAAAAGAGGGCATGCTCTTTATTGGCTCTAATTCAGTAATGGCCCAAAGCTGCAGGGAGTCAGCTCAGACCTCAACAAAATATACTGCTGCTTCACCAAAGCGAGCAGAAGAACACCATGCCCTTCTGGAAGCAATTCTGAGCCAGAAGCTCAATACAATAAAGAAAGCCTTTTTTTTTTTTCCAAGTAGCATCCATAAACTTTTTTTTACAAATGTTGCAGATTTTTGAATTATACAAATTATACCTATCAACAGTAACTTTGATCTGTTCAAGGGTGGCTTGACAAGAAAAGCCTCAAGCAAGAGTGGGATGCTGCACTGCTTGGAAGTAGAGACTGAGTTAAAAAAAATCTCTTCAGCCAGGCTCAGTGCCACAGCTTGAAACCAGTCATGAGTTTTATGGTCATCACAGAGCTGCAGTGACATCTTTAAATAGCGCACTGACCTTCAGGATGGTCTTCCCAAGGATACCTCTCCCTTATCCTCCATCCCCTGTAATGGTCTGCGTGGTCACTCTGGCCCACAAGTCTGTCCACTTCACCCTCACTATCCCTAAGGAGTAGTAGGTCAGCAATGATGAAGAGAATGTGGCTGTGTTACTGTGCAGCTGTAATTCAGTGAGCTCTGAGGACACTGACATGTAAACTGGGCAGCACAGATCCCACTGGAGACATGCCACCCCAGAGGTGCCCTAGATCCCATGAGGGTTATGGCTCTCCTGAAGCGCCTTTGTGATTAATCCATTGGGTTTGCCATTATGAGCTAAGTGGATGCTGGTGTGGGCACACCACTGAGCCAGAGCCCCAGGTTATATGTCCACAATATGTGTAGGTAAGAAGAATGCTTAAATGTAAATCATTACCTCAAACAAACCTGGGAGCAAACTGATCATGATTCTTCACTGATTCACTTCATACTGACTCACCCAGGCTCAAGATTAACAAAGAACTCAATCCATTGCTTTTCTTGCATCTGAGCCTCAAGGAACTCTAATCCCAAAGAGCTTGTGTCCAAATGTGCCATAAGAGACAGAGGTGAGGACACATTAGCAGCGAACCCTAGAGATGGATCCAGTGAGCAATGGCCTCAGCAGTTGCCCAGCCTGTCTCTGAAACACTGCAGTGCAGAGTGTGAAGGAGCAGTAAGTGCAAGTTTGCAGATACATGGGGAGAAATCCTTCTCAGCCAAGAGGCAGCATGAAAATCCATGGCTGGGCTCTTTGTGGAGACGTGCACAGGTGAGAATGTGCAGATGCTGACCATCAAACCTGAAGTGGATGCAACTCTCTCATGCCTGAAATTAGGCAGCGGCTGAAAAGCTTTGGGAAGGCAGTGGCCTACAGCTGTACAAATTGGAGGCAGAAATCTCATTGAGATCTCACAACATTTTAGCTTCCAACTTCCAAGCATACTTATTCTCATCTCTTCATTCAACTCATTCTCACAGAGTTGAGGGGTGGCACTGACTTAGGTTCTCCCATCTCCACTGACCATGGATTTGCCTCTGTCGAAGCACTCTGCTCTGAGCCAGCAAAACACTTCTGCATGTTTATTTTTAAACAGGTGAGCAGTCCCATTACCTCTGTGACTCTTGTATGATAAATTCTTAAATGGATCTACTGTTACCACAGTTATCTCTATTACTTTTCATCTTATTTATTTTCCCATCAGTTCCTGGCCTTTTCCCCTAACCCTCTCAGTTTTCTGATAGTATATGTACTTTTAAGTGTTACATCTTTTTTCTTCTCCAAGCTTGTATGTGCATAGACCTTTAATTCACAGTGAAAGGGCATCAAATAATTAACCAGTATTGCAGTATCGCTTTTTTCTTTCTTGTTAAGGGAAGACAGATCTCTGTTTCATAAACCTATACCATCGTTATGGTACTCCAGAATGTACTCATTAAGAAGAATTATACAGACAATTAAAGACTGTCATTTAATTTCTCCTTTTTATTCATGGTTAGGAATGTGAATGAACTAAACATGTAAGTTAATGACACGTTTTTGTATGGATGTTTTGTCTGGCATATTTTGCCAGACAGCTTCCCTGTTGCAAGAAACACTGAAATTAATTATCTTATTTTCCTCGTTAATTATCACAGATGAATAATTTCTAGATATTTAACAGATCTGGTATGGATAGAGCAGCTAAATTTCATACCCAGCATGACAATACTCAACAGAGATATTGTTTGGTAGGAGGAGTTTTTGTTTGTACATTCAGCCTTGCCTCCACTGATCTAAAATTAGATCTTCTCTGGACTTCAGTGTTGTATAAAACCTGGGCTGAAAATAGGAGCCAGTGTCTCTTTGGTATTTGGTGACCACCCTTGAGCCAGGTTTTCTGATAACATGTTGAAATTCCTATCACAGACTAAGATGCCCATATCCATCCCTCTCTGCCATTTTACCCCTAATCCTGATCTGTGCCTGATGCCTCCCAGGTCTCTGAATGCATAAAAAGTACTGACTTTGCAGGTCACTACTCCAGAATATTCTTCTTCCACGTACTTACTCAGCTGACTTGCAATCTTGCTGCTGTTTCCAATTGCAAGCCTGAAGTTTGTAAACTATTCCAGTGTGTTGCAGCATGCAAAGAAATTTCCTTCCTCCCCCTCTCCCCCTGCCATTTGTCAGGTGCCCACGTGTGTCCACTAGAAGAACTGAAAGAATAGGTTTGCTTACAACACCAAATAGTCAGACCTGCTCCATAGGAGAGTAACAGCGGGATGGTTTTGTGACCATTAGTCTAGGCATGGAGGGCACCAGACTGGCTACCAACAGGAGGCAAGTGGCCAGAAAAGTGGCCAGAAAAGTGGTTGCTGGAGTCCAGACTGGTGGAAAGCTCTGTAGTTTGGCCATATATCAAGTATACACACTTTGTGGATCAGAAATAGAAGTGACAGTAATAAATCCCCTAACAACATTGTGCATCAAGTCTGATGGCTGTTTTCCTTGGGGTTTTTAGATTTATTTTAAAGTAAGTCTTCATTTCCTTGCCAGAGCAATGCCATTTTTTTGTTCTATAAGATTTCAGTTTCTTTTAGGAAGTACTGTGAAGATGAATGATGGGATCCCTGGTGTGTGGATTCTGTGGCATTATATTTTACAGCTAATGACCAGATCAGTTTCTACACTGATTTCATTATTTACTCTTACTATTACTATTTACTCCCTAGCCATACTATATGAAGCAGGCATCCAGGGTCAAGAAGTGCCAGTTGGAGAGGGTAATAAGTGCCTTTCTCAGCCCACTCATTAAATTTACCCTTTTAAAATTGCTTATGGATAGTTTTTAAAGGAGCACCCAGCGAGAGGTCTGGGATAGATGGTTTTAAGCACTGTATTTGCTCATTCAGTGCTTTCTGCCTGGACTCAGCTGTGTTGAGAAGCAGCAGAGGTGACTCAGAGGTTTGAACATGGCTTGTAATTTCAGTTCACACAACCCACAGGCACATGACTTCTTTTTCCACATTATTACTGAGTTATGCTACAGCGAATCTTAATGATCCACAATGAACTGCTTCCCTACACCAAGCAAGGAAAACCACTGTCCACAAATTCCCCATTTTCTTTCTCTTGCCTCTATTAAAATAGTTAATCATGTGGGGGAAAAGCACACACAGGCTTGCTGTGAGGTCACAGTGAAATTATACATCACAAAGGCCATAAAAACACTATAAATATGAAAGTACCAGTAGCATTAAAAAAAACCAAAAAACAACTCTCTAGAAAATAAAGCAGAGAAGAAGTGAGAACCTCCACTGACATACAGTATTAGTACTTGCCAGAGGAGGGATTTCAGCAGGGAGCACAAGGGCTGTGCAGGAGGGTTTTTGGTGGTCAGGAGGCAAGCTGCAGGTGATGCTGGAGAGATGGAAAGCCTTTGCCCCAACTCATGTTGAGAGAAGGCATGCTGCAGCCTCAGCAGGGCTGGCACGGCTCCTGGCATCCTCCACCAAATGGTGGGTGTCAGTGCGAGTGATGGCTGTGCGTGTCTCGTGTCACCCAGGAGGGTCCCGAAGGACATAACCAGGAAAGCTGTTGACTGATGCTCACATTATTTCTCACCTTAACATCTCCATGCACTGGTAAGCCAACTTTTCTGCTAGGCTAGCAGAGAATTGCAGCACCCAGGCTTAGTGAGCACAAGTGCCCATTGTTGTTGAAGTAGGTCAGGGAAAAGCAAGCTGCCAGGTTGGACACGCTGTGCCAGTGCAGGGGAAATCTGTTCCTCTCCCAGCTCCTGCTGTTCCCAGGAAAGGCACAGAGGACACTAACAAGTCATCTTCTGACAGTGCTGTGCTGCTGCCAAATGATCTTCCTCCACAAGCACAGGCAAGGTCAGAAAAGGGAGTGAAGGTGCTTGCCTGAAGCAGAGGCGGTCACCGCCTCTGACCTGGGGCTTCTCAAAGAGGACCCTGAGACTGGGGGATTGACACTGCACTGTGCAGTGGGGAAGGATTTGTCCACGTGCCTGCAATCAGAGCCATGTTCACCTCCCAGTCATGGGGCAGCGGGGCCCTGCTGTCCCTGTCTGCCCAACGAGTTCTGCCACTCCACACAGCTCTGGCTTGGAGTCTGTCTGCATTATCACCGCAAGGGAATTGGACTGGACAGTCTGCAAAACAATAAAAAACATGGTACACCACTGCAGTGACAATGCATTCAAGTGCCCACACTCAGAAGAGAAAATATTTTGTTTGCTGATGGAAATACCATTTTCTTCTGTACTCTAAGCCTGTCTCACATAATTCAGAGGTTAAGATGGGAATAATCCAGGGGACTGGTATAACCTAATACTACCAGAGCCAGAGATAGAATTTCATGCATGGAAAAGAAAATTGATTCTATCTAAATATATTTCTTCTTATAAACCTGGTTCTTCTCTAGTAGGCCTCGAGGAAAGCAGGAATAATATTAGAGCAAATCTCTCTATTGCAGCTGCTGACTTGAGATGCTAGGTCAGAAATATTTAGTAAGATAGCCTTTAAAGTATGAAAGTGCACAGCAGCTTAAAAACATATATAATAAGTAACAGGACAGGATATTTGCAATAATTTTTTTATTACATCATGTTTCATCATTTGCTCTAATTGAGTTTTGCAGTTTTGATCATGTCTGCTTTCTAATTTTCTCCCTCTAGTCCATCAAGAAAAAAGGATGATATGGTAATGAAAATAAAGTTAAGATTCTGTGGCTATGTAAATAGCTGGAAATTAGCATGGACTAAGTTACAAATAAATACAAATATGAATGATTTACAGGAAGGAGAAAATGTGCTCATAATGCAAACTGCAGCAAAATTTCTGATCATAGTATAAGCCTGGAGTGTTAAACCCCTGGCGTGGAACCCTTAACAGGAATAGGCAACAAAGTTCTCTCTGTGAAAAGAATTTTAATTGAAGAAATACAGAAGCAGAGGAGAAACTACTGATGAAATGATAATGCGTCCCCAAAGGAACGTCTACTGGGGATAAACTAAAAGGAGTTAACTGTTTGGATGGAATCCAAGTAAACCTTATGTTTGATATTACTTGTCTCTTTTTGCACCAGGGAAAAAAAAATACAACCAGAGTTTTTTACCTTATTAATGGAAATCAATTAGAAACAGTCCAAAAATCAAATAGAAGCCAAGTGAAATGCAGAGCTGACTAGAAGCTCTGAAGGAAATGTTCTTTGTTTTAACTAGGCTATTAGAAAACAAAATATAGAAGCAGTAAGAGCTTCAAAGAAATGCAGTGGACCAGGTCCAAATCCCAGCAACACACTGGTCTGGAAAAGGTTCACTGGACCGTGTAATTTATTTAACACTTTCAATTCCTAGAAGTGTGCCAGTTATAAAACGTACAGCATATATTAAAAACCACATTGCACTTCCTTGAAATTTATGAATGGTTACTAAATTTGAGCTCCTATTTTCCATTTAAAAACCACTTAGTATAACCAGAAGCTAAATAGTTTGGGTTACTCAAAGCAGGGGAATGCAAACAAAAGAAATCTTGGGCGCTGAAAGATTAAGAATGGCTATTGAAAAAAAGGTTACTCATAGAATTTTATGTTTAATTTTGCTAGATATTTCTTTGTTTCTTGTAAATGCAAGTTTTGTCCTAGTTTTAAGGGTAAGATGCTGAAGTTAAGGTACAATCCCTCTGCAAGACAGACCTAGTGTCACTCTATGTCCCATACTGTGTCAGAGCCAGCTTCATTAAGCCAACTACCACTGTGAATCCTGAGATGGGGGTGTGAAAAGGAGGGAAGCAATGCTTCAGCTTTCCTGCCAAGGTGTCTAAAGGCAATAGAGAAGAAGTCTTCTTCTCTCCCATTCCTCAGTGACTTTTCCTGCTTCCCTCCTGTTGCATCCCCTGCACCTGCAGGAAGGTGGCTTCTAGTATCTCAAGGCTCAAAGCTGTATCCCCTTAGGAAGGAAATCAAGAGCCAATTCTCAATCAGTGTAAACTGGCTTGGGTGCACTGGCTTCACTGGGTTTACACAAACTAAACCAACACACTGCAGAGGATACAGAGCATTTCAAATCCTTTAAAAACATTTTGAAAAGGTAGCAAACTTACAGGCATGTGGTATGTGTGAAGAGGGTGAAATCTGAGGATGAAGATGACTCAATGGGAAAACAGCCCACAGAGCAGTGGAGTCAGAAAACATACCTTGTGCATACACACAGGGATGTACCCACACATCCACACATCTGTCTTCTGTGTTACTGATAGAACCACGTCTGCTTTGAGCTCAGGCTGGGATATGAGCTCAAGTGACCTTAATTCCCCTCAAAGGGAGAAAACTTTGTACCATGATCCAGAAATCAGCCAGAACCTGATGCACTGGGCTTTACTCAGCAACCTGGAAAGCTGTGACTGGCTCTCAGGGCCCCACCAATGGCCAGCAGGACAGAGGAAAGGGGAAACTTGCACTACCTGCAGATGAACAGGAGTCTTTCCTCTCTAATTGCTGCCAAGCCAGCATTTTTCATCAACATCCAATCAGCGCCAGAAATTCCTTAAAAGAAAAAAACAGCTCTTTGGAGCAGAGTCCTTTTGTGTATCATCCCAGAGCACAAAGGGGCCCCTAGCTCTCAGGAGGGCCTCCTAGGTACTGGCTCAGTATCACAACTGCAATAATGAAAATAATTTATATTATTATTTTTGTAAGTAAGGATTTTCCCTGTCTTTCTCTCCCTCTGGAACTTGCCAGTTTAGAGGAGAAGACAATGGCTTCTTCGTTACTGCTGGAAAGGCAGAAAAAGAGAAAAGATTTTTGTTGTTGTTGTTATTGGAGGAGATACCAAAGAAATGAAGAAGTGTGTATATTCCCTTTCTGTAGCTGTGAGCATTTCAAAGGCAAGACAGGAGCTTGGAAAATACACAGAGATGTAAAATCCAGGCTCAGCTTTAGCCTCTCTGCTGTGCAGAGACAAAGCACCAGTCAAAATATCTGTGTCAGTGAGTGTTTGCATGTACAGGTGAAAGCAAGAGAGATAAGAAGATGCAGGGAAATAGAAAAAGAGAGAGGGAGAAAATGGATGGTTACTAGGGAGGGACTAGAAAAGGGAAAAAGAGATATATTTAGTCACAATAAATTTTGTTATAACTGGTGAAAATATTTCACTTATAGAACTTTCATTGAAAAATGATATTAAAACTGATGTTTAGAAAAGAGGAATTTCAGTATTTACCTTCTTTTTAATGCAGCCTAAACACTCAATTCTATCTTGGAATTTACTCCTGTCACAGAGTAGAAAGCAGGAAAAAATCTAACAGATAATGAAGTGAAGGAGAAAAGAAGCTGTAACATAAATAAAGCAGGGAAATGCAAATCTGAAAATTTTGATAATTCTTGTTTCTGACAAAATGTATATATCATTGAGCAAAAAAAGTGTTCCTGTTAAAAACTAACATTACTCTCAATTATTCTGAACGGTGCCAGGCTCATTTTTCAATGACATCTTGTTATTATTATATATTACATTCATTACAGGAGAGCCCAGAGGTTCTCAAGCTTCTGTCATGCTGAGTAAGTACAATATTTAGGAAAGATTATCCTCATCTTAAAGAACTGACAAGTTAACTAGGGACAGGATGCAGCAAGCAGGATAAGAACATAAGAGAAGATGGAGAGGAGGAATAAGGAAAGGGACCACGGTGAGAACATCAGTAGCCCAGCTGGAGGGATTTACCACATATTTCACAAGCACCTTCTCCTTTGACTTGTACACAAACAAGCCATGGGCTCTGGTGTGTCCCCCAGAAGTCACCTTCTCCATGATCAGTGAGTACAGTGGGACTGAAAAGGCAGCTGAGGGTGGCTGGCTCCCCATTGATACAAGCAGTGTGGTGGAGCCCCACCGAATGACACACAAGTCACTGCCAGGACACAGGTCAACTCTAAAGCAATCACACGCTGGAGAAAGGCAGGAGAACGGATTAAGCAGATACACAGCATACTTTCTCATTACACGAGTATCTTTCCAAAGCATCCAATGAAATGAGAAATGCAGCTAACTGTAGGCACAAGAGCAACACATCTAGGGCCCCAAGAATTTTGGGATTTCCCTCCATTAGCCACAGCCTCCTGCCTCCCTGCTCACTCATGCCTGTCACTTACATTAGAAGCACAGTTGCCATGGACAGAAGGGCTTTTATGTCTGTCAGCACAGCTGTGCCAAGTTCTCACTTGGTCTGTGGTAGGTGGTCAAGTGGCCCCAACACAGAGACTTTTGCTCTAATTCCCCTATATAACTGTGCATGGGGTGAGGAAGAGAGACTCAGTTTCCCCATCTACACTGGGCTTTTTTTTTTTATCCAAAAGTTCGCAAACCGAGACCCTCCTTTCGTGCCCATTTTTGCTGTATTGACCTCAGAAGTGTCATCTATTGAGTATGAAGCTGCTACTCATTTCTCCTTGAGGATGGGGTCATGCTGTACTTGTTCATAGAAATCCATGCCTGCTCCTCACTCCAAGTGTCATGAAAGGCTGAGGACTCTTCTTTCTTCAGCCTTTGACAGCAGTGCACCTGTACCAGCAAGGCACTACCATGCCTGTGCCTTGTGCATGTCAGGGAGCATCTTCTCATGCACTGAGACAAAAGAAGTGGGAGGTCTCATCAACATTTACCAGCACTGAACGTTTGCTATCTCCCTACACTCCCTATGGGTAAAGGACAACCACTGCTGGCTACTTTGAAAGCAATACTTTGTCTGATAACTAGAAAAAACTGCAGCTGCATACAGTGACAGCACTGATATCCTCTGTTCAGAGACAGCTCTTTTACAGAAGGGAAATTCTATCATTTACTGCTGGGCTATTTTCATGAAAATATCTGCTAAGAAAATTTCCACTGTGAGTAAAAGGTCTAGAAAATGTCTCCCCAACCTCCATTATTTTTATTAAAGTATGCTGACACATGCTCTTGTGACTTTCCCAAGACTTGAGGAAGACAAAATTAAATTTAAAAAGTATAGCAATTTAACATCTTTTTTTTTTTAAACAATGACTCAGAGTATGTGTGAAAGAAAACATTTAATGGCATTTGTCTGAGATTTCCCATGGTTGGTAAAACTCCCCCAGTAACAACTGCTTAGAGTATCACTGGCCAGAAACTTTAGTATTAGAAGATTTATGTCTTTTCTATTACCTGCAGCAATAAACTGCCTTAAAAAAATCCTCTTGTTCCCTAACTACAAGTTGAATTTCAATAAATGTATGTAATATAGCCACAGGAAAGCACAAGGAAGAGTTGTGTGCAGTCTTAAAATTTTACATGCAGTTCTCATTGCCTCAGAAGTTTGATCCGATATTGTCCAATCTTAATGTATCTGTAGTCCCTGGGCTAGAAAAGCAAAATACACCTGAGTCAAAACCTTCTGCTGTAGTCAAATTAAAGGCATAAAAAATTGAAATGACAAGTGGGAGAACTAAAATGGGCTTGTGGCCTTCAAATTCTCTGGTCGGCGAGTAATAGGGGAGCCTTGGCCTAAACTCAAACAGCTTCAGGGTTGTCATAAATTGGAAGAAGGATCTTTGGGATACACTGACATAGCTGGCATATTTCTAATTTCTTAAGCCTTGCTCATGAGATTATACAACCTTGTTGCATAACAACCCCTGTCTACAATATCAGGTGAATTTGCTGCTCCAAAGAGAAGATGATTCAGTGGCTTTCTGCTCCCTTTATACCTGCAGTCTAGTATAAAGCAACCCAAGGGAACTGGACTTTTACTGCCCAGTTCCTGAGTGCTATTAAATTAGCTGCATCTGCCCATTAAACTCCCAACCTCACCTGTGGCAATTCCTCACCTTTGAAAGGTTACTATTATTCTCATCATTATCTGTATCCTGGTAGAGGCTGAATAGCCACACAACTTTAGCATTTTTTTAATAGACATCAATCTTTAGTGCGTAACAGAGAGCCCTTCCAAGTTGCTTCAAAGAGTCAATGAAGGCCCACTTGCAGGCACAGTCCTACTGATACCTTCTGTGAGTCTGTGGTGGTTAAGTAAGAGAAGGATATGTGTGTCCATCATCAGTACTTCTGAGGTGCGGGTTGTGCACTGTCCCACTTCTTTCTCTCTTCCTCCTATACTGGCATGTTCCTACAGAGCATATTCTCAGTAAAACTCAGTAAAACTTGGTGAGAGGCTCCCAACCTGTGGTCTCTGCTGAGGGGTTATCAGTTGGTCTGTGAAATTGATGTTCCACAAAAATATTTTAAACTTATGAACTCCCTATGGCTTCATGGGTGGTCTGGGAAAAAGAAGGTTGAAACGGTTTGAGCTGTTTGAGAACCAGTGGTTTAGGCAAAAAACTCCCACTGGCATCAGAACTGGCTGTGGTTAGGAGCTAAGCACAAGTACAGCCATGCACAAAGGTCCTGCAAAAGCACACAGCTTTTATTTTGTTGAGGCTCGTCATTATCCTGCTACCAAAATGGTGATCAGGGTCCTGCCATGCATCATGCAAACAGTATACACGCAGTGTCAGCAGACAATTCTGTGTATTTCCAGTCACAGCTTTTCTGAGGATTTGGCTGTGCCAGAGGTGGCACTGAAGTCCACAGGACAAGCAAATGAACCACTTTTCATGCTGAATACTATGGTAAACCATAGTGTCTGTGATCACTCTTCTTCCAAAAGTGAACATGCAAAGAGTCATCTGTGTTTGCAGACAAGGCTCCTTCACTTCACCATCTGCAGCATCACATCCATCTTGGCAATAATAAGCTGGCAATGACTGGCAGCAGAAGGTGCTTATGGCATCACTGGACAGCATTTCACCAGCTCCTGGGGAGCAGGATAGCAGTGGTTGAAAGAGAATTGATACTGAAGGTAACATTTGGCATTTCAGGACTAGCTTTTTACTGGTGGACATGAGATAATCAATGTTGACCTCCAGTATGGAGATAGTCCAGCATTCCCCTTTCAGAAAATGTGGTGTTGTGTGTCAGACTCCACAAGTGCAGGTAAATCCTGACTTCTAATGGCTGCTGTTACACATAGCACTTTCAAAATGATTTATTGACAACCCAGCAGGTTCCTCACTGGATTTTCAAAGGATTTCATGACATCTTTTCTCCTTGATTCACACATACATCTGGTATTTCTTTGGCCAAAGAAAGATAAATTTGGCCCAGTTTTGACCAACCTACTTTAATTTTGCAAGTAATAAGAGCTCATGCATTAAACCACAGGTTTGGTCCCTGCTGGCTGAATCTTCATGACACATGGCCTTAAATTTCTTATAAGTACAAGGCAAGGATATGGAGTAGATGCCAGTACTGAAGGTAGAGTCATAACTCAAGAGCTTCTAGGAGGCAGAATGTCTTAATGACACAACTGAGAACATAAGAGACTGACCTCGGAAAGTGAAATAAATGAGCTTGCCTGCCACATTTTCACTTAAAGAAGTCAGTAATGATTAGAAATAAATGGAGATTCACCTTGGAGCAATATAATTTAATACAGCAAACACATTTTGAGTAGAAAACATAAAGCTGAAAATTACTCAGGGTGGGGAGAAAATGATAATAAATTATGCAAATCTATAGGCAGAGAGTCTAATACTAAATATCATAGAAAATCA
Organism: Corvus brachyrhynchos; assembly: GCF_000691975.1. Lineage (NCBI taxonomy): Eukaryota > Metazoa > Chordata > Aves > Passeriformes > Corvidae > Corvus > Corvus brachyrhynchos. Next base: position 901,524 of record NW_008237436.1, read on the forward strand.
CAGTACCATGAGTGAACACAGCTCCAGTAACATGCAGTGGTGTGTGGGGACAACCTGTAGACAAAAGAAAGTTCTGACATGCCAGGTTTGGTCAGAGAAGGTGGCAAAAGCAGATTATATGGGATGATCATACAAAATGAACAGTGCTGCCAGGGTGTAAGCACTGAAAAGGTCACATTCCCCAAATGAAGCACTGTGTGGTGGCTGCTGTGCTGCTCTGAAACCAGAACGCCTCGAAAAGGCACCTCAGATAGGTACAAACTGCAGCTTACTGCCCTTTTCTGCCTGCAACTGGCCCTAGTGCCAGCACGGCAGACAGAAGAGCAAATAACACTATTGGAAAGCTTTCCAGCTAGGGCTAGATTTTAGTGCAATGCAATTTAAAACACAATAATCTAGGGCTGTAAGTGACAGTTTGGTCTGATTTTTAAGAGGAGCAATTTAAGATTTGCAAGCCCTTGGTTGTATCCAGGTAGTTTCTGCAAGCAGTTATGTGTTCAGGAAGGAAAATAATATCCCAACCAAGTCAGGGCGAGCTGGTAGTAAACTAAACTACACTTAGATTATTGCTGATGATGAAAATGCAACTTGGTTCATCTTTAGTGAGGAGATGGAATCTTTAGTACATTCTTACAGTCTTTTGCAATTATTTCTGCCTCTGCCAGAGCCAGGCAATTAAGCCTGCAGCTCAGTCTTTGCTTTACTAAGCTCTGTCACATTTTCTAGAAGTTCTGGTGAAAGGAGCCTGAAAGGAGGAATTCCAAACTTCTGCCAGTCAATCCTGTATAGAATTACTCTGCTCTGCATCCTCCATATTCTATAAAATTAAAAGTATTTATGATATCCTTGACTTGGTGCCTGCAAAGAGATGATATGCCTAGATCAAGACTGTTTCTGAGTTGCAACCACATGTTACACAAAATTATGATATTAAAGAAGAGCTGATAGATATGAGTCTTGTCTGCTGCATTGTTTACCCTGTTCTCCTGAAGTAATTGTGGATTCACAGTGGAGATTTACACTCAGCTTCCCTTGTATTATTTGCGGCAGCTTTCACTATCTGTCAACAGAAATTTCATGACCGTTGTGGGGGGAAAAAGGTGTAGCCTGGGATGGCAACACATCAGATATCTAGTAGCAGCAATCAACAGCAGTTGTTGTGCAGTAAGTAATGACTAATCAGTTGTGCATTCCTTAATACGTTGCCACAGCCCCCACTTTCCAAGATGGACTGTAAAGCACCTGTTTAGGATCATACTCAAGAAGGTTGTGGTTTGCACATTTTCTTGTTCTCGTTATTGCTCATGTCATTAGATGAGATTCATTTGTCATTAGATGAGATTCATTTGATGCCATTACTTGTGCTCGTTAAAATCTTTGTGACTAGAATATGGTACAGTATCAGCATTTTAATGCCTCATATATTCTCTGAGAGATGATGGCAATAAACGCTACTGCTTTGACCTTCTCTGGGTTTTATGATTTGATTCACTGATCATCTCCCTTCATTCATCTCCATTTGTGTCCCTATAGAGAATGAAAAGCCAGAGAAGAACTATAGTTACCAACAGACAAAAATATTTACAAAATTTAATGTCCCCTATTTGTAAGCAAATCAACAGTTTATAGCCTTTCATCATCTGCATTAAGCATTAATATCCTGCCTTTCCTGTGAGACAGGGATTTCTGTGGGGAGGCAGAATGGCACTGTGTGGATTCTTTAGCGTTACAGGAACACTACAAAGCAGCCTGGTAACTATCCATACCTGTGACAGTACTTGCAGTGAGGAATGGGAAAAAGGGCTTCTTGTTCAGTGCTCTTTACTAGAGTGACCTTAAGAGAATCTCTAGGATTTTATTTTGGGTGATCATGAAGGTGTAGCAGTGACCAATTAACTCCATCACTGCCAAGATTTCTTCAAGCTTTCTTTATAATTGGCCCCCTATCACTGTACGTAGTCAGTAGGATACAAAAGGTGCTCAGAACAGGGATATCCAGGTGAAGATGTGTTAGGCATACTGCCAAACGTCAGCCACCAAACTCAGGAGCTTATTTTAGAGGCCTAGATTGGACCCATCTCCCCACAGCTCCCTGGGTAGAAAGAACATTTTAGAACTCATTTGGCCTGTTTTAGACATCAACCTAAGTTTTCTGTATAGGCAGTGAACTGAAGGAGCTCTTTCAGAAGATGATCTGTAGCACCTGAATAAGACAAATGTGCTGGATTGCTGGCTGGAAGGAGCTGTCTCCTTTGCCTGTTGAGGGAGAGCAACCCTTCCATACAAGCTCTTAAACTGGGGCTTAAAACTAGGCAGCATGATTACCTCCCCTACTCAGAACACTTGACCTGGATGCTCCTGGGAGGTGAAAATAGAGTGTTGTCTGGTGCACACTCCCTGCAACAGCAACTTGTGATTTGAGGGGGTGTTTCTTTCACAGGCTCACTGACTTGAGGGATTTCACCTGATTCATAGCACAGATTCGGGTGTGGTGTTTCAAACAGAATTGCTTGAGCTTGTCCATAAAGAACAAGATGATTTTGGTGTGAAGTGTGACAGAATAATTTGGTTTTTTACCTATTTCCTTTTACAAACATCTACTTTTCAGCAGGCAGATTATGAAATGAGGCCTCATTTGCTCCTGCACTCTGCTGTGCCTTGGTAGAGCAGAAGGACTGTACATGGGGGTTCATTACTCCATCAGTCTCCTATGAATTGCAGCAGCAGATATATAAAGCTGCCATGAAAGACAAACTTTTTTTCACCTGTCACAAGAATTTACTCATCTAGCTTTGGGCAGGGATTTTTACAGGTCACCAGTACATCAAAAATATATCAGCACTAAAACATGGCCCAATTTAGCCTCATACCCAAGCCAGAGCTCTTTTGGGAACAGACAAAGCAGGTACCTGCCCAAA
>NW_008237436.1:904458-926113 GCF_000691975.1 Corvus brachyrhynchos
AAGGCTGCTGGCTTTGTGATTGACAGAGTGCGGGAGAGCTGGAATGGCTGCTGCTCTTCCTTCAGGGTCACTGTGGGAAGGTGTGGCTGCTGGCTACTACTCTCAGGTGAAGCAATGGAGTGGTGGTCATCACCCCATCCTCCCAGCTTCCTGGCTGCAGGAGCAGAAATTCCAACTTCTCTGCACACTCCCCTGCCCTACTCTCCTTCTTGCCTTCCTCTTCAGGTGTCCCCCAACCAACCTCGAGCCCCTGAACTGTGGGGTGAGAGCACTCACTTCTGGGAAGCCTGTGTAAGCTCTAGCCACAACTTTAGAAAAAGCATTCAACTTTAGAAAAAGCATTTAGGGATGGTCTTTTGATGGCATTTAGCAGCCCCCATGTTATACTCAGCAGGAGACTTGGTACATGGTGGGTTAGGCAAGCTGGTGTCTCAAAAGCAGACTTTTGTTTGTCTGTTCTTTCCCCTCTGTAGCCAGGCAGTGCCAACTGTGGAGGTAGTTAACTGATGGCACCTGCAAGCAGAGTGCATCACAAAATCAGCCCCGAAATCTCCCCAGAGCACGAGGGAGCTCACCTGCAATGGCAACAGGCTGGCAAGGATGTGGACTGGCTGGCACCATAAGGGTTACACTACTGGCTCTGAAATAAAGTGAACCGGGGAGATGGTATAAGAACACATGTCGTCATCAAAAATGATTAAAACAGGATGATTAGGGGAACTTCTTCTTCTCTCTAGAAAAGCAGCAGTGAAATAAAGGATTCAGTGGCATATTCCTTGTATTCACTCCAGACTGATCCATATGAGACAGATCCACAGACAGGTTAGGAAGGACCAGGCAGTATGATGCTCAGTGAGAGAAACTGACAGCTTTATCAGGAGAAGATTGGTCCCTAGGAAATTTCAGGGTGATATGACAGGTCAAAGCACCAATGCAGAGATAAACATGACTTCACACTCAAAGATATTTAGAAGCTGTTGTCCAGTACAGTACCTAATTTGACATCATTGTGAAGCAGCAAGAAAACAGTCATGGTCTTACTTCCCATCAAAACATAGTTTTATTCTGATTAGGACAAACCTAAGGTAAGTACCACTGACAGAATATTAAAACCTTGCAGGAACAGGAAAAAAAAGAAGGAGGTCCCCTGTCCAGTCAGAGATGTAAAATTACCTGTATAAAAGCCAAATATATCAGGTTAGGCATTTTTTACTGGATTTGTGTTTTGTTTGTTGATGTTTTTTTTCCTTAATCCTGTACATGTACAGGCAACTACAAGAATAGGTGTTGCCTTGTTTTGCTGCAATGTCTCAAAATTACACTTTTTACATGTTTACCTAAATATCTGCTTGTTTAGCAGGAAAAATGTGAGATTCTTTTCTCCTTTTTGTTGGAAAGGAGATATAAGATGCCATTTCAGTAACTTCTCTGGTTGTGTTTTATAAGTGCAAATTTATTCATATGTCAATGGCAATACTTAATTTCCTTTATATTAGACTATAGCATTTTCCAGACATAATTCTGGAACTTCTGAGCAGTAGATGAGGAGCTCTGAAGTCAGGTGGTGTTTTGACTTACTAGTTTGAGGAAAACCAGGATATGAGAGGTGCCCAAGCAAATATTCCTGCTTCAACTTGAGAATGGAGGACCCAAGAAAAAGAGAAAATATCTCATCTTTAATTTGGGCAATGGGTGAGGTAAAATAAGAGGACAGAATTTTGACCTTTCTTGCTTGGGAGGGGCTGAGTCGACTTGTCTGGCAGTGAGTGATCATTCAGCATGGAAGAAATAAATTTGAGTAGCCTGCAGAAAGATTATTTGAGAACAACTATCTGCAAAAGCCGGAAAAGCAAGGTCAGACTCTCTTTAGACATACAGTGGTGTGAATCCAGAGCAGCTCAAGCTGAAGCAAACTGAGTTATGCACTGATGTAAATGAGATCAGACATAACTTGCTGTCAACACAGTCAAATTTTAAGTTGATCAAAGAACAAAATCTTCCCTTGTGTATATTCAGAATTTATCTGATGACTGTAGACAGATTTAGATGGAAATATTTCCTCCAAATAATTCAGTAAGTCCAAGTAACTTCTCAGTGTGAGAAGGAATAAGTCAGGTTTTTTATAAAGGCAACACTAAATCAGAAAATGTGGCTATTTTAAAAATCATAGAACAACTTCTTTGCAGCCTGTTGAGTTGTGTATCACTTCCAGTGATTACATTTTCAGTCACTGCTGATGTACTGAATGCAACATGACTACTTCATAGATTGTTTTAAAAGAGCTGGAGTGCTGGACAGGATGGAGGAGAATTTTGTGCCAACGCTGGCAATGGGAGCTGTCAAACTCCGTCCTTTTATTTTCCCTTCATCTTGCTCAACTACATCAACTCCATTTATTTCAGATTAAAGGCTGCAATATTGTCATTAAACATTGGCATTAACACTGGAAACCCAGTCTGCTGCCATAGTTGGCAGTGCCAACACAAGCTAATCATTCAGTGCCTCTGAGGTCTTTTATTTCCATCTTTTTCTTTTGAACTCCAGCAAGCTGCTTTCAGATCCTGGCATTCCAGACATCTTGTTCAAACCCAGGTGAAAACACAGTACAGGGGCCTCCTGCCTGCCACAAGAGTACTGAAATGCTATATGATGTTCATTGTACCGCCCCACACGGGTTTGCCATCGTGCCCCAGTTCTGCTGAGAGGACTTGTCCATGGAAGTGAAAAGATTACCTGGTTTGGCAACCTTCAAATCCATCAGCTGTATTTGCTAGGCAGGAGTGTGGGTGATTATCAAAACTCCCAGCTGCCTGCACAACTAACACTGCTGGTGATTATTGTTTCAAGCTGGCCCAGTTTCCCTGTTGGAAGAGATCAGTCTAAAATTGGGGAACACAGTTGTTGCCTAGGCAAGATCTAGATGAAGCAGTGCTATTGTAGACCATAAACATTGTGTCTGGCATCCAAATAACTTTGCCAAAGGCCTGTCCCAGAACCTCTCACTCTCCCTATCCTAACCATCTCATAAATAGTGCCTCAACACTACAAAATCTCTGTAACTTTGTGCTTTTTATCAGAATTCCACCTCACCACAGTACTCTGATTTCTTGATTAGTTCTTCTGAGGGACATCATGGCAATAAGCCAGGAATACAAGCTGAATAGGAATAAAGAATCTCTTTACTGGACATATACCTGTTTCCAAGACAGCAGGAGAGGTGTGTACAGTTTTCCAGCACAACACAGTCTTTGAGCATGTTCTATATGTTTGGTCTGTTCTCATCTATTTGTGAGTCAGAGGTCTACGGGTGCCTCAAGTTACCCTGTCTTTTCCTTTGGCAGCTTTCTTTTCTGTAATATGGTCCACAGAAGCCCTTGCTTAGATATGCAAATTTATTTTATATTAGACAGGTTCTAGAATAAAGTCAAGGAACAGCAGTAAGAACACAAAGCAGAAATCAGAACCCTCCTTTCATCCAAGTGCCCAAACTACAGGGTGATTCTTGTACCCCTTCTCTCTTAACCTGGCTTAGTGATTCACAAATATCTCTTGTCACAGTTACTCAGTCCTGAGAAGATATTTACGGAATGCTGGCACTAAGCTAAGTTAGAAACCTGGTAAAATAAATCATACTGGTGCTAGGACAGAAGTTTTGGATTTGAATCTGCTCAAACAAAAACTGAACCTAGGTCTAATGTCTCCTGAAATCACTCTAGCTCCTACCTAAACCACCCGAAAGCTTGCATAAAAGTGTGCAAAATCATTCCTCTTTAAAAATGTGAGACCTATATTTGAAACTTTGGAAGATGAGACCCTCATTTGGGACATTACAGATGTTCAGGGCTATTTTCAGGACACCATCTTTAAATACTTATTTTGGTGGCTTCTGGAAGAAACTGTGACAAGAGCAATGAGCAGCTTGGAGAGCTTGTTGTCAGGCCATGATGCCCCCTTCAGTCAATTTGAAAAGAAGTTATAATTCCTAAATTGTATCTGTAACAAATGACCTACTTATCAGGCTGTGTAAAGGCTACCTAGTGAATATGTCATTTCATACCCCGGGGTCTTGCTGCTCCTTGCACCTCTTTGTACCCTGGTTTCCTTTGCATGGAAAGCAGATTTGGGGAGACAGCATATTCCCAGTTCTTGTGATATACCAAAATATGGGCATTGATCTAATATCGACACCCAACTGAGACAGACAAAGACTCCCTAACAGTTTAGAGTTAGAAAGTGTATGTTTATTCCAGCGCCGGGCAGCTGCGTGGGATAGCTCCCTAATATGCAGTGCAAAGTTACAAGCCAATACAAAGTCTATTTATCTACAAAAGTTCTGAATATCCAAAATACAAATGCATATTCATAACATTGACACCTCCCATTCTCCGCTTCATATGGCAATTAGCTTAAAAGTCATTAACCATGCGTAGTATGCTCTCTGAACTGGGTTGGTGGTCTCGAAGATGAAGTAAAAGTAGTCTCCCTCGATTTGACCTTTCTACCTTCCTGGGTTTTGACAATACAAGTTATCTTGGTGACGTTCCAGTTTCTCTCTTTGTGACTTCGGAATAGGTTCTCAAATGGAAGGAAATTAGCCATTGTCTTCATTTCTTTAGATCTCTTTATCAATGTTTCTGTTTCTCATTTTAAGCACAGCTAAACAAATATAAAAGTGACAAGCAATCAGTTATTTGGCAATCTACTTACATCTTAAAGATTATTTCAGGTCCAGCTCTTCTTAACTAATTATTAACTATTAATTAATTCCAGCCGGGCCCAAGCTTACTTATCTATTTTCAACTAACTAATTTCAACAAAGCTAACCTTTAACTAAAATCTTAATGTTTCTTTTAAAATCTGTGTTTCAGAGCAAATGGTGTTTATACTTTTATGATTATATATTGGGTTTGCACGGCAAGGATTTGGTAGGCGTGGAGCTACAGGAGTGGCTTCTGTGAGAAGCTGCCAGAAGCTTCTCTCATGTCTAACAAAGACAACGTCAGATGGCTCCAAGATGGACCCACCACTGTCCAAGGCTGAGAGTGGAGCACCTAATATGTTTAAGATGTGGAAAAAAAACCTGTGCAACTGCAGCTGGAGGGAGGAGTAGGAGTATGTGAGAAAAAAAGTCCTGCAAGCACCAAGGTTAGTGAAGAATGATGGAGAAGAGGTGCTCCAGGTGCTAGAGCTGAGAATCCCCTGAAGCCTATGGTGAACACTGTAGTGAGGCAGGCTGTGTCCATGCAGACCATGGAGGTTCATGGTGGAGATACACTTGCAGCCCATGCAGGATCACATGCTGGAGCAGGCATGCCCATAGGAAGCTGTGACCTGTCCCAGCGCTGGAAACGAGAGAGAGCTTGGGGGGGAGTTTGCCTATTCTTAAATGTGGATCACAGAGGTGGTCACAACTTTAAGTGGCTTAGAGAATTGTCCATATTCAAACTGGCCACTGATAGGTTCTATCAGGTCCCAGAGGAAACTGTAAGCACCCCTTAGCAAGGACATCCCTTCCGGGACTATGCTTGCTAACCTACGACATATGGTAATTAGCTTAAAAAGTCACTAAGCATGCATAGTATGCTCTCTGAATTGGGTCGGTGGTCTTGAAGATGAAGTAAAGGTAGTCTCCCCTTGATTTGACCTTTCTACCTTCCTGGGTTTTGACAATACAAATTACTTTTGGTGACCTTCCAGTTCCTCTCTTCGTGACTTCTGAATAGGTTCTCAGATGGGGGAAATTGGTAATTGTCTATATTTCTTAAGATATATTTATCAATGTTTCTGTTTCTCATTCTAAGCACAGATAAACAAATATAAAAGTGACAAGCAATCAGTTATTTAGCAGTCAGTTACTTACATCTTAAAGCTTATTTCAGGTCCCGCTCTTCTTAACTAATTATTAACTTTTAATTAATTCCAGCCAGGCCATCTACTTTAACTACTTTCAACACAGCTAACCTTCAACTAAAATCCTAATGTTTCTTTTAAAATCCATGTTTCACTTGCTCCAAAATTGTATTGGGATGTGATTGGGATAAATAAAACCAGGGAGTTAGGAAATTCTTCCACTGCTCTACAAACGAAGCCTTCAACTATCATGTCTATTTATATTCATAGCTTATATAGCAAGGGAGGCTACTCTGGGAAGCTCATCTGAATTAATTACAGACACAAGTAAGCAGTTAGGTCACTGCAGCTGCTAGTTTTGATACGGCCCCCAGGTCTGAGGCTGAGGGGCAGTGTAAAACTTGTGCAGAAAACATAGATTTCTACAGGAGATATTGTATTTGCATTTTTCTATTCATTATCCTTTGCCTTCTTTGCTGCCTGAAATGCTGCGATACCAAAATCACGCATATATGATTGATTTGGGTTATCAGGGAGTGTGTTGGGAAGGAGACTGAGTGCCCATCATGGCAGGTCTAGTGGATTTGCTAGTAGCTGGGATGTTTTTTGCCACAGAAGCTGAAAGCACCCTGTGACTGCTGTGGGATGTGCCTACAAGGCACGATCATGTGTGTGCTCTGGCATGTGGGTGTGATGGTAATTGTTCACAGCCCTGGGCAGGCTTCACTTCTTGCTCATTCCTTTATGCCAGATGTTTTTTCACTTCTGTCAAATTTTCCTGCTCTTGAGAACCAGAAAGGGGACTCATGGTTCTTCTCAGCTACTCTCAGGAGCAGGAGGTGAAAGCTTATTAAAAAAAATGCCCTAGGCTATATTGCCGTGTCCCGCAGCCGTAGGGAAGAGGAGAGAAGATCCAGCAGGCAGGAATTGTGCACCAAGATTGATTTATTTAATTATTTTACAATTATAGACTTTTTTCTTCATAGTCTAATTGGACAAGGATCAGCCACCCCTTGGGGGTGATTGGCTGAAATCCTAAAACATCCATTGTCAAAATATTTTTCTACTACACCATAAACAAGACTTCTCAAGGTTGCAGATGTTTGGTTGTTTACAGAACTCTGCTACTATCTCTGTGAGAGAGAAAAAGTCTCTCATGGACTTAGAAAATAGCAAGAAAATCCTTGCTAGCAGCATTTTTGTATCCACAAAAGCTCTGTGCCTTAGGGAGGGGCACTGAGCTCTACTGAACAGCCCCTTGACAGCAGGAGATTGGATAGGATTTGAGTGAGGTCCATGACTCCTGTCCTGGACCAGCAGAAAAACAGAAAAACACAGCTATTGCTATTATGGATTTCAGGAAGACTATGCCCCTGGAGTTAACAGACACCTACTCTCTTCAAGTGACCTCTGGGATGCACACCATCCTTCATCTGGAAAACATAAAGGCTGGAGCTGAGCTTTCCCCAGCTGCCCAGGCTTCAGCCTCTCTGAGAAGATGATGTTGCCAGCTTACACTAACCCCTATCAGTGTTAGTACCTGATCTGGAAACCTTTTCTTTTATGACTGACCTGGCAGGTACACCTGCAGCACACCATATGGTCCCCACCCCATAATAATTACCAGCATTCTCTACCCATTTTCCAAGAAATGAGCAATTCCATATCCCATTATAAAACTGACCAACAGTTGTTCCCTACAGCCTGCCCAGCCCCGTCTCACATCCCTACCCACCTTCATGTGCCTCATCCCACCTGCTCCTCTGTGGGCTGCCCTTCTGGGTGAGGAGAAGGATTCCTGCACTGAGGCTGTTAGGAGATATCTTCAAACATGTGCAGTGTCGTAGTATTTTTCAATGCAGAAAAATCAGATGTTGGCAGCATGTCCTCACCTGACACTGCAAGAATTCAAAAGCTCTTAGAAATTCTGATGAAAGAGGACATCTGGAAGCCACTTATTTCAAAGCCCTGTTTACAGTAGGACTGCTGCTTATGCTAGATCAAGTCAGCTGTGACTATTGATCTGCTTCTCTCTTTTCCTATAGTCTGCATTAAGCTCAAGTTAAAGCTCATTCTCTCCTCTATTCCTTCAGATTTTTTAATACACCCACCACCACTGCCCCTCTGTATTCTCCAGGCTTCTGCTGCTTCTGTGCTCCTTCTGTGCTCCTTCTGCGCTCCTTCTGCAGTTTCCTTTCATGTTGTCCAGCCATCACCAGCTTTTTTTCCCCTATTACAGTCAGGATGGCATTTGAACTGATGCACATCTTTGTTCCTTGAAAAACAAAGCATGGTGTTTCCTGCCCTCCTACAGACCACAGGACATTGTAAGCATCTGCCTTGAGTGTATTCTCTGAAACTTTGGTGAAAGTTTTTTTGGGCAGACATACATGACTTAATGGAAAGGTTTCTCCTCATTCTTTCTTTCTCTAACGAACAGGGTTAAGCAAAGAAAAACAGTCAGTTGTAACTTGCCCAGAACCTTAGAGGTCATGTACAAAAGATTTCTTCCCCATATCTCCTAAACAGTTTATAGAGAATGTAAAGACATGAATAACATAATAACCTCCACTCAGACTGATACTGCTTCAGAGAAATCACTGGGAATACAAGCAGCAGAAGATATGCCTATACAATCTCTGGAACTAAATTTAGACAGAGCTGTATCTCTGCCTAATTGTTCAACGCATTTCCTCCTCTCACAGTGGAACGAGGATTCCTTCTGGAGCAGATGGGTCATGTTAAGTGTCTTCTGTTTAGCTTTTCTCCTAGGAACCCCATCTTTTACAACTGCTCACCTTCTGCCTATTCTTTCTGAATACGCCTCCAGACAGGCCTGTCAGAACTGGCTCCCTTTGGAGCAGAGAATTTTGCAATCCATGACACCCAGCCAGTTGTTCAGTTTATATTGGAAGGATCCCAAGAATGACCAGTCCCTCTGTACTATCTCAAAACAGCCTGGCTTTTTAACATGGCTTCAAAAGGCACATGAAAGATTCTCTATTAGATGAAATAGGATAAAAAACAGAGGAAGACTTCAGGTGCAACATCCTAACTGTACAGCCTAAGGGTTCTTTTGGGATGGTTTTTCTTATAAAGTGTTGCAGTTTCCAGCATGCTTGGCCAAAATGCTTGGTCCCACCATCAGCATGTTGATAGGAGAAGTGAAAATAAAGTTCTGGTTGATGAGTATGAGTTGAATATGAAAATCACTCCAATTAAGCAACTAAATAAATTTTGCAATTTGGGTTGAAATAGGGTTGCTGATAGGGTAGCTTATTAACCCCATTATTAAATAATGGAGTTAGGCTGCTTACACACCTGAGCTGAGCTGACCAGATGGCTGCTTGACCCTGAAAGGAGGAGTCCAGTTCATTCACCTCTCCTTTCTTCCTTTTTGCCCTCACCATGACTGTTTAACCTGCTCCCTTCCTTATACTGGCCCTAGTGCTCCTCTGACTGCATGCTGAGCAAGCTCAGCTCACTCATATAGTAAAAAACTAATTTGAGGGAAAAAACCCACCAAACATCACCCAAAGAGTTTTCTGACCACTTTCAAGTTGAAAGAACTTAGTACAGGTCTGTACTAGTACAGGGTCAGAAGACAGTGACAGCCACTCTAACAGAAAGAGAGTATAGCAAAGCTGGAAGGACACATATAGGGAGAGATGTGAGGGGAAGGGAAAAAGTGGAGCTTCTCCATAGCTCCATTAGGAAGAAGACCTTTCTAACTCTGGAGATCCCTGTGAAGACCCAATAGAGCTATTTGAGGAGATTCTGGGTCCCACCAGGCTGTTGCTAGTCCCAGTATCAAAGCAGCTCACTGCTCCTCCAAGGAAGGCAGAACTGAAGATCCAGACAAGTGGAAGATTGTTTTAACTTTTTATTTTAATAGGCAAATTAAATATAGAAGCATTTTCCACCAACTTTTCTCAAGAACTACTAACCTTTGTGGGATCTTGTTCTGGTGATTATTCTCCCCACTGCCACAACAGACAGCATTAGGCTGCTGTCCCCAAACACAGGACATAAGCTGTGGGCTGGTGCCATGTGCCACTGTGATATCAGCTACCCAAGCTAACTCTGAATTAGGACAGTTACTTGTCTGATATAATCCAGTAGGTAAAAGCTGTACTGCTTCCAGTACTCTGGTGATTTTATTTAACTATACACAGTGTTGCAGATGTCTTATTCTGAATAATGAATACTTCTATCTCATTTTGGTAAATAAGTGCTTTTTCTGATAAATATGAATGACAAGAAACATTTTTTTTTTCTCTTGGGACTGGAAGCATTTTCATTGCATTTTTTCCCACATTCTGACTAGAAATCTAGTATTTTCTGCTGGCAAAGATTTCTGAGAAAAAACTATGTACAAAATTCTCATCTAAGAAATGTACAAGCCATGTGGAAAGAAAGAAAGAAAGAAAGAAAGAAAGAAAGAAAGAAAGAAAGAAAGAAAGAAAGAAAGAAAGAAAAAGAAAAAGAAAGAAAGAAAGAAAAACAAAGAAAGAAAGAAAGAAAAACAAAGAAAAAGAAAGAAAAAAGAAAGAAAGAAAGAGAAAGAAAGAAAAAGAAAGAAAGAAAAACAAAGAAAGAAAGAAAAAGAAAGAAAAAGAAAGAAAGAAAGAGAAAGAAAGAAAAAGAAAGAAAGAAAAACAAAGAAAGAAAGAAAAAGAAAGAAAGAAAAAGAAAGAAAGAAAGAAAGAAAAAGAAAGAAAGAAAGAGAAAGAGAAAAAAAAAAAGAAAAAGAAAAAGAAAAAGAAAAAGAAAAAGAAAAAGAAAAAGAAAAAGAAAAAGAAAAAAAGAAAGATGGATGGATGGGGTGGGAGGGTGGGAGATGATTGCTTAGTCAGACAGAATGTCCAGAAATTCTTCAGTGCCTCCCATGCCTGTTGAAGTAATATAAGGACTTGAAACATCATTAAATTATACTCTGTAAAAGTGTGCAAATTATTTCTTCTTATCCAAAATATGCATCTGCATAAATACTTTTAGGTAAAAGGCAGTGGCAAAAGCAACAACATTTTTCACTTTCTTTTGATTTGAAGTTTTATTTTGTCTGCTGCACAGTGGCCTGAATTTGGATACAAACAACTGTATGCCACTTGCTACACACAGCTGTGCTTATGTTAGCAGACAATCCATTCATTCTCTGTTCTCTTAGTGAGTTTCTTGAACACAACATATATGTCTGACTTTGGCTCCCAGGGTAACAGCCATGAATCTCAGAAACTGAAAGCTGCAAGAGAGATGCAAGTAGAAAGGCCACCTCATGGGACAGAGAGCGCTAATCCTCTTTAATTGAGTTTGAATTTTCTTTCACAGTGTGTACTAGTAAATGGCTTTAGAAGCCAGAATATTCACTGAGGTGACTGTCCATGTAAGAAAATACTGAAAGAAAGTGTATATTCCAAACACATGATACTTGCTGAGGTGTTTTTCTAAGTCAGGGAACAGAAACATGGATCTGGGTGAACCACTGTGGTGAAGCTACAAGCCTCAAGTTTAAGTCCCTTCAGCAAACTCATTTTAAGGGATCCCAAGGCTAACAAATGGGAAGATTTGCACCAGCTTAATTTTAACTTTAAACAGCAAAAATTAAGCCAGTTAGAGAACACTCTTTTTATAGGTATCTCCTGAAGTAGAAAATGCATGTACATGTTTCAATGTTTACTTAAATTATTGGCTGTGTGTATATAAATGAGGTAAAAATGTAGGTTGGATACCCATGAAAGAAAATTTGAATAAACAGACATGGCTGTGACTGATAACATGTTCAGAAATTATTTGTTCAGAATGTCCCAGGAGAGAGCTGTGATTATCAGACAATGGAGAAATGCATCATTTTCTATGAGCAAAACATCAGCATTGAATTATTTTTTGAGTGAAGGAAATCCAGAAGTGTTTCCTTCACAAACAGTGAGAAAAAATGTTCACTGTTTCCCAATTCCCTCCATAGTGAAAGGCCCTGAAAGGCTCTTGAAACTGGGGTTTTGTCCCAGGCACTTACAAGAAGTAGGCAGCTTAAAAAAGGTAGGATGAATCTCCTTCTAGAGGTACCTTTCTGTCTCCATTAACTACAAGAGAAGTTTCCACAGCCAGCCCAGTCTAAGCGTCTTAGTAAAACAATGCCAGTCAAAGTCTGAGATTTTTAAGGATCAATAGAAACTAAATCCTTGTATTTTCATTTCACTAAGAAATATGCTTGACCTGGTCTACAAATATTTCTCATTGCTGTGACTCTCAAAAGAGATTCTAAATGTTTGGTTAGTATTTCCCATGTCCTTGTTTTGGAAAGTTCCTCCTAAAATATATTCAACAATATATTTGGAAATTGTTTGAAATTTGTCTAACACTGGAAAGAAAAACCAAAACCCAAACGAAAAAACCAACCAAGTGAAACAGAAACAAACAAAAACCAACTAAGGAGACAAGGATTTTGTTGATGGGTAGCATTCAGGTTTTCCAGGGCTAGATAAAATAATTCTGTCAAAACTCAAAATTAGACTCATTTTTGTAATTTCCTGAAGGGACAGGCTTTCCCACACATAGTATATTTTTTCTTTGGAAAAGTGAGACACTAAGAAAGAAAGCTTGGAATAAGGAGTTGGCCAAGTACCCAGTGCTTCAGGGCATGTATAAGAAGTGTGCCTCAGTTACACTGCAGAACAGATGCCCCATGTCCTTATAGTTTTCCATTTTCAGGCTTCCTAGGTACATTTTACATTTCCTGAAATGTGCCTGTGGCCAAACAATTCTTCACAAGTCTTTTGAGCCATTTTCCTCCCCAAAATGAGACACTATGAGAAATATGACCCAGTGCAAAGAATAAAACAAAAGGAGTGCATATGGCCACTGAACCACTGCTCACATAAATCATCACTGTAACATTTACCAACAGTTTTTTTTTTCTCTTGGTTGAAATATTTGAGACATTCTTTCCTTTGAAAGTTCAAGATTTTTCACGTGACAGAGAAAGCTATGTTCCCACCACTGGCAACTTTCATCCTCTTCCCCATATTGCAGCTTTATTCCAACTTACTTGATCATTTCTAGGTGTCAGCTTTGGTATTTTACTAATGCTACAGATGATTTTTCAGGGACCTGACTCCTGGAACCACAGGAATTCGTCAGCATTTTAGCTCTTCTGTATGAAAAATGACATTTCTGAATTGCATGCTATTGGACAAAAGTATGATCTGATTGTGTCCTAACAGCTTGAAAGACAGAAGAGGAATTTCATAAAACTCTGGAAAGTGATGTAAGAATGCTGGCTTGATGTGTATTTCTGCAGTTTCTTCTCAAGGGCAAATTTCACTATTAGCTAAAGGTAGCTTAGAATTAATTTTATCAGTGGAAAACAAGAAGTTACCTACACGAGTAATGACCACTTGCTGGAGCTACTGGACAAGAGAAGTCAAATCCTGTGGTGTGTACTTTACTAATAATATTACATTTCCTTTTTGAAAGAGACAGTTCTCAGATTGTTGGCTAATTAATGACATCTGTAAAATGTGTTTTTCTAATTAGTAACTAAATTTAGACTATGGTTCCTCAGAGCATGTCTGCTGCATAATAATATCCCTTTAAATGATGGCTTTTTCCCATGCCTAGCTGTGCTGTGATTATCAAGTAAGAATAAAACTCTTCTGGCAGGTGTTTTTGTTTCATGACAAAGAGTTGATAGCTTTGTGAATTGAAGTACTTTTTTATGGTCCCATAACTCATTCAAACCTACGCTGCAGGATGACTTTGTGGTTGTGCACACATAGAAAAATGCAGATAAATTCTTGCGATGCCCTTGCTTCACCAATTCTGCAATTAAGCCACATGCTGTTGAGAAACAGGAACACACTGAAATTAATAGACCCACCTGCAAGATTCTCCGTGTGGTGCTGCGCAGTCAGCACCTCAGACAGTATCAGGGATCTGAAGGAATGAACACACATTAAACATGACATTTCAAAGTAATAAAATCCATTACAGAAGACAGTGCTGGCTTTGGAGAGAACTTGACAGAAAATGAAGTGATCAAAGGTGCTTTGATATGTCTAATTTTGGCTTACACAGCTGAGTTCTTCTATGGCTGATGGAGGTGATGAGAACAATGTTCTCTTTTGTGTCTTCCTGAGGGAGGGATCAACAAATAGAATAGCTTATGCAGGTGACACAGTGATAGAGTGGTTTTTTCTCTAGTCCTAGCTCAAATTAAATGAAAGAACAAATAGTTGCAGACTGGGAAGTAAATTTAACTGAATGCCCTTTTCTTTGGTTCTGAGCACTGAAATTTTCTAAGATTTATAAGAGAATTAGTATTACCTTGCAAATTTTGACCTGTCAGCAGACTAATTGCCAGTATGTCTTTCAGAAGACTATGCAGTTTTGTTATTTGCTCCCAGGAAAATATGTACCATTCTGTATTCTCACAGCACAGGTGTCCTTAACTGGGAAGGGACTTTTACATCAAAAAGAAGTAATTTATGTATGTGTTATATTTGCAGTGTTTCTGTGAAGCATCGTAACAGAATTATACTGTCTCTGCCAACAATTAAGTCTACTACATGGATGCTTCTTACAAAGTATGCAATAGAATTATGAGTTAAATTGGACTAAGACACAGATGCTTGAAAGCATCAGTTGAAATTTAAAATCTCAATGAAAAGACAAGCCATTTGTACTACAAAGAGGCTTAATGCCTAATGTTCTAACAATGTTTAATAACTTAAATGTCTACAGCAACTTCCATGACTCAGCATTAGGTATTTGCAAATTAAGCAGCAGATACCCACCATAGGAATGATCAGTTTAAGGTAATGGGGTATGGCAACAGCACTGGCCCAGATTCCCTGTGAGTGCTTTCAAATATCTTTGAAATAATTTGAGATATTCCAAATGCTTACTAGATTTTTTAGTGTGTTCTTCACAATGATAGAGGAGATAAAGGATGATGCTATTAATAACTTGCTGTTCAGATGAACAGTGCCATGACTGTACAAACTAGCTGGACCTGTAAATCTATCAACAGCATCCTGAGGGCATCTCAGGGGCAGGGACAGAGGGAGAGATAAAACAAGGCAAGGCTCAGGAAGCCACATGGAGGGACTCTTGGCTGCAGCCCACACAGTTCATATCCCAGGCTCTGTGAGCATCCTTTCTGCCAAAATACTTCCCTGAGGAAATCGGGGTTGTGAGAGGGTCCTGGAAGGGCAGAAAGCCAGAAATAAAGATTTTACAGCCATTTCTTGGCTGTACTCGTGTGTTCTAGCTCCTTCCCTGAGCTAACTTAAGATAGGACTGCTTTTAACAGATGAATAACTTGTTTACTGGGACCTGGGCTAGCAGAGACATAGACCTGTGACTGTTAAGTGGAATTGCTCATCTTGTCAAAGTATATTCACTCAGACAGCTCTTTTACAAAAATATTTTTCCTTTTTTCATAAAGAGCCCAAAAGAAAAGTTATTTGGCTCATGTGGATTTTATCCCTTCCTAGACTCCGTATCTTTTATGTGTGGAAAGATTGAGGATGGAAGAGGATCAGATACTGCCTTTGAGGTACTTCTTAGTCTTCTTCCTTAAGACATGACTGAATCAAGGAGTCAGTTTCTAGCTGAATATCTTTAGGAAGAGGTTTTAGAATCAGAAGCAGTCTTCTGAATGACTGCACTGACATCTAACACATTGCTATTCCCCACCTTACTTCAGAGCTTCAATGTGCTCTTACTGCTTAACTCTTCTACTTTCTTTCTCAAACCTCTCTCATGCCTGCAAGTTTGCTAGCAGAATTTGGGTGAAAGATTGCTTTCATTTAGCCCAAATAGTGCTCTGCCCTTGTTCCACATCTCCAGAAAATCCATACCTTCTGCTTTGTCATTATCTCCTCTCTCAGGATCATCAATGTTGCAGTTTCTCCCTGGGGTTATTGCTAGTTATCAGCCCTTCAGATCCTAGAAACCACTGCTGTTCACAGGCTGCACTTCAGTCCCCTCTACCCATGAGCAATAAGGAGCTTTTGAGGCTGTATCTCCTCAGTCAGGAAAGCAACATGCATGGAAATCACTGAGACAGATTTTTGGGGGTCGCTGGTCAGAGAAAGTCAGGCATTGTGGACTGCTGAGGTGCACTTCAGTTTTTAATGGTGTAACTCATTTGACTTCAGCACTTAGTGTGAAAGGCCATGCATAGAAAACTGCCAGCAATCTACTACCTTGGGAAATATCTATTTTACATTCAGAAGGAAAGATTAGTTGTAAAAATCTGTGAAGATATGGCTGCATACACCCAGGCCTCACATACCTCTTTTCTTGTTAGATACACCCTTTCCTGTCTCCATGTATTTGTAAGGGACTTCATTTAGATTTCTTCTCTGCTACAGCTCAAAAGGCAGGGAAACAAATTAGTCTCCTCTGCCTGCTTAAGACCCATTTGTGACAGGAGAGTGTTGTTATCAATTATTACTCTTCAGTCAGCTGAGGACTCCATGATGTACAGGGTGCCAACTGCAGCATCCCAGGAGAGTACTGCTTTTCAGTGGAAAAGGCCAAAAAAGAGCCTGACAGCCAGGACAGGTGTGGTGGGTTGTCCTTGGCAAGACATCAGGTGCCCATCAAGCCACTCTATCACTTCACCTGCTCAACTGGACAGGGAGAGGAAAACACAAAAAATGAAAAGCTCATGATTTGAGATAGAAAAAGGGACATCACTTACTGTTTACAGTTATGGACAAAACAGACTCAGTTTGGAGAAATTAATTTAATTTATTGCCAATAAAATAAAGCAGGGCACTGCAAAATAAGAACAAACCTAAAAACACCTTTCCCCCATCCCTCCTTTCTTCCTAGGCTCCCAACTCATCTACCTCCTCCTCATGAATGGTGCAGGGGTATGGGGGAATGGGGATTGTGCTCAGTTCACGACACTTTGATGTTCCTTCCTGTTCACACTCTTGCTCAGCTCAGGCATGGAGTCTCATCCACAGAATACAGTCCTTCATGAATTTCTCCAACATGGGTCTTTCCCATGGGCTGCAGTCTTTCATGAACTGCTCCCGTGCAGGTCCCTTTCAAGTGGTGTATCCTTCAGGAACAGGGAAATCTCTGGACTGGTGCCTGGAGCACATCCTCCCTCTCGTTCACTGAGCCTTGTCACTTTGGTGTCTGTGCATAGCTGTTTCTCTCACATTTTCTCACTCCTCTCTTCCATCATTTTTTATCTTTTATTAAATATGTTCTCTCATACAAGGTGCTACCAGCATTGCCAATGAGCTCAGCCTTGGCCAGTGGTGTGTCCAACTTGGAACCAGCAGGAACTGGCTCTGTCCAACATGGCAGAAGCTTCTGGCATCCTCTCACAGAAGCCACCCCTGTGCCCCCCCCCAATAATACTAATGTGAAGGAATTCCTTCGTATTGGTCCTCATACACTACAAGAAGTGTCTGTTCAAAAATGGATGCCAAGGCAGCTGAGAAAGAACTGTGACTACCAGCTTTGTAATCTCTGTCAAGACAGGAAATGGCGTTATCCCCATCTTTTTAGTGAAAAAAAATAGCTGGTACCCAAAGTAGGGACAGAGACCATAAGCAGGGGACAACAGAGCCTACCATTTTAAGTGCAGACTTCAGGGATGAATGTTAATTCATTAAATCAGCTATTGAAAAAGTGGAGTTGTGTGGAATTGTTTTGCACCAGGAGTTGCTGATCCATTAGGACCACAGTAAGAAGGACACATAGACTCTGCAAAGTAACAATTAAATATTGTTTACTGGAGCTAGAAGTATAAAGATGTAACCGCCAGTACCGAGTGGGAGCTGCCCCTGGGCTCTTTTGTTATTATCACCCGGATGAGTCTGTCCTGCACAGTTCACTGCTATGTGGATCACTGACTCCTCGATGTACAATGGTCTTCCGGTCAGCACCTCTACATTCCCCCCTTGACCCACATGCACTTGAATCTCTTTGCAGGTATTAGGAGTTACCAATTACATTAGTAATCTTTTTGCCTACTATAGGGATTCTTATATACAAAGCAATTCTGTGAAGAAGAGTAATACAGCATAATGACAAGAAAAACAAATAGTAGTTAAAAGAAGAAGTGTGCAGCAGCAACAATACCAGGACTAGGACCACCGAAGGTGTCCTGCCACTGCACTCCCCCCCTCATCCCATCTTCTCTAAGGCAATGGTAGTGCAAATTTCACCACATGGTCCAGTTGCTTGTGTGATGAAGTCAACAAGGAGTTTTGGTGCAGCTGGAGAGTAGGGGCATCTAGCACTTTGTTGTAGTGATGATGACATGTACTCTCTTGTTTCCAGGGAAGAGAATAATTTATTACACTCATGCAAGGCCTTTTATACTGTACAGCTATGCAAGGCTTTTATACTGTGCTAAAAATATACTATCTAAAAATATTCTTGTTAGCATTCTTGCTAACTAAACAAACACACATTGGCCATATGCCATATCTCCTGTGTTGCTGTCCACATGCTCCTTTGACCAATTAGCACTTTGATCAGGCATTGTCCACACAAAGCTTACATGACTTGTTCTTGTCTTCATGTCGGCTGTACATTTCCCAAAGTGCTTTTCGTGAATCGTCAGTGAACAGAAGTGAACAAAGGCCTTTTACTTATTCAATAAGACTTTTCTTGTCTCCCACACTTTGTGTCTGTTGATACACACCAACTGAAAGCTACAATGCAGGCTTCACATAGAAGTTCTGCATGAGATTAAAATAAGCTGTTATTTTAGGTTACAACTCATGAGTTTGTGTCTCTTCTAGTATGAAATTATTAATACAGCCATTAGTTCTGCACACTGACCACTATCCTCCTCCTACATTGGATTGTAGATGACAGCCTTCTACACCTCTCCCTTTTGACATACTTGACTGATCCATCTGTGAACCAGGCATGCTGTCTCTGCTTAGAGGCAAGATCTTCATCTGTTGGGGCTTCCTGGGCCCAGGCAGATGCTTAACAGTTCCAGGTGAGACTGAGCACAATATAAACCCCACAAAACAAAAATTCTGGGGGCTTTCCCTCCACCGCTCAATGGATAGTCTGCAACCACCCAGAAGACCAGAAGAAGAGGACCAGTGGGATGTCACTGGAATCTACGGAGTGGTTAATTGGTGGTATCTTTTTCTACTTAATCTGTTTCTCTGTTACTCTCTTTCTTTGTCTCCCTCCTCCCTCCTCCTCTTCTCCACCCCCATCACTCTCTCTCTATCCCTCATTTATTGTCAAATAGAATCTGTACTATTGACATCAGCATGTGGCCTTGTTTGCACCTTAATTCAGGCAGAGGCATCTGTAAGGCCCCAAACAACGCACTTGATAAGGTTTTTAAAAAGGCTTACAGTTGTTTGTGTACTCTGAGTTGGGTGCATGGGAGAAATACTGACAGGATATTCTCAGGAGATCAAAACAGCTAAAAAGAACTTTGTTGGCAACTTTAGAAAATCAGAGAACTTTGACGAAAGGTTTAGAGCAGCATTTAATCAACAGAAAACACTTCTCAAAGCATTAACTTGGCCAAATTGATGCATAAAAATTTTTGCTTTTATACATTTTTCATATATTTGTAGCTTTGTAGACTGTTAATACATGGTTATATAGCTCCTAGTATTTTTTTCTACCCTTTCTCTTAGATTTGAAAAAGTTAAGTCTCTAACACACTCTTGAAATTCTGTTTAGTCTTATTTTGAAGAAGAGAACAGCTAAGAAGGACATTTTGTTTTGCAACCAGAATCTGAAAAGACATAATGAAAAATAAGGTAAAGAAGCTCCTGGAACAATTCCAAGAGGCAGACCCAAGGGGGCAACTGAATCTCCTACTGGATGTACCTGCTGGATATACTAATTAATTAACCTTACAAAAATTCTATGAATTTGATTCTGCTCATGTGCATATACCCATGTTTTGTGTGTCTGAAAGCTTTCATTAAAGACTTGCTTTTACATTATCATTCTTAACATTGTTTGGAAAGGTTTTGTATTTTATTCCAAGCAACAAAATTAACTTTGCAAACTCTAAGCCCATTTGATTTTAAGTAACTCAAAAATTCCAAGAAGAAATTAGAAGAAGAAGAAAGACAGACAGAAAAGATACAGAAAAACACACAAATCCTGGATTCCAGGGGTGTTCAGATAGAAATTCCAAGAGAAGGTAGGGTAAAGATGT
Source organism: Corvus brachyrhynchos (assembly GCF_000691975.1). Classification (NCBI taxonomy): domain Eukaryota; kingdom Metazoa; phylum Chordata; class Aves; order Passeriformes; family Corvidae; genus Corvus; species Corvus brachyrhynchos. The sequence goes on from NW_008237436.1 coordinate 924,491, forward strand.
GTGATTGCCTCATGTTTGGTCTTATATACCCCTTAGTCTTTCTGGGCCTTTCCCTCAGGTGGGGCTTCCAGTCATTTGGCCACTCAGTGGCTGGGCTGGGAGCCACTGCTGGGCTGGGATACAGGCTCTAGGGGGGGTGGGGGTGTACAGGGCAGGGCACTGCCTCACCAGGGCAAGGCCTGACCTGCCCCTTACCCCCACATGAAATGTTTTGAGCCAACAATCTCCTCCAGTCTCTCATAACCGCCCCATGGCTCAAGACATTGACTGGGACCACAATAATGGCACCTTCTTTCCCGTGGCAGTGGTGGGATCGGACAGAGCAGAAAGGAAAGACAAGGAAAGTTTACATGAAATCATATAACAATTGCTAGTTCAATTATTGAAGCATGAATCTACTTTATATAAAAATTTGCCTCTATGCAAGTCATTGCCCCCCACCCATGAGTCTGTAAAATTGCAGCGATGCAAAAAAAAGGGGCGATGCAAACCAGAGCCTGAGGGGAGAGTTCGTGAACTAGTCTTCCAGCTGCAGTGACCAAGGAGTCCAGCAGATTGGTCCATCATTTCCTTTGTATTTCTTGAGACAGCTCTGTTCTTTGGTGAGGTTCAGCATTATTGAGCTATAGACAATTTTATAAAACTATTTTTGATATTTGCTGGACTTGTGAGCTGAGTTCCAAAACAGCATATGTCAAGTTCAATTTAAGGTTCTCTGTGGTGGTGCAGATGGCTCCAGCCTCTCTTTCTCCTGAGGAGAACTCAGACAACCCGCTGTGGTGGTCAGCAATCCAAGTTCAGCATGTGACTTTCAGCCATGGTGAGAACCCATGATTCCCTTGTTCTGGCTTTTGCATGTTTTCCCCTGACTGGTGAATATTTTGTCTCTCTGTTTTATGTATGCAGTTATGTATATTCATTTTCCTTCTTTAATATGTATTAGTTCTAGAAAGTTCCTTGTTCCTCGACGCCCCATTGGATCCTTCCCTGAGTCCCTCCTATGTGGTGTTCCCATTGGTTCCCTTCCTGTCAATCCCACCTGCTTGTCTCTATCTCATTGGCTGAGATCCCTTTCCCCACCTGTTCTGTACCCAGTTTAAGATCTCTGGACGCTCCCAGCAATTGGCCTCTTTGTCCCTGTGATTTCACTGGAATAAACGTGCATGGAACACATACAGAGAGTCCCCTCTCTTTACTTCTTTGCCTTCACCTGCGTTCTTGCTTAACAGTGACAGAAGGATACAGCCCCTTTTGGGTGAGGAGCTGTACCCCTTTTTCATTGTGTGTTGGGCACCGAGTGCTGCCTTCCAGAGGGGTTTCAGCGTTGACCTCTGGGCTTCTTTGTGTCGGCACACGAGGGGTAAAACCCCCTTCTGCCAGCTCCCAGTGGCTGAAAACCCCTCCAGTTCTCTATGGACAAACTCTAAGGATCAATAGTTAGGCCACCTTGACTTTTTGAGTCTGTCGTTTTACAGGTCCAGGTATCCCCACAACCCAAACAAATAGACATGCCCCAGATTACCACACTTATCCCTCCCACCAACCAGGTTTCAGGGGGATCCCCAGAACCTGTACCCAAGGAAAGAGGGAAAAGTCAGTGACCACCATGGGTGTTGTGGGTTG
>NW_008237436.1:926225-931396 GCF_000691975.1 Corvus brachyrhynchos
AAAGAGGAAAAGGTCAGTGGACAACATGGGAAAATTACATTCCATAAAAATTCTATTGCCTAATAATCTGGATTGCCTCAGGTGTGGGAGTCATATAACAAAACTCAAGTCATTCCAACCTCCTCAGCATATCATTTCAGTCAGGGTCCTAGCTTCAGACCAACTACCTTTTCAATTTTACCAAACTCTTCAGTAGTTCTCAAACCCAAAATCTTTCTTCTTCTCTTAACTACTTACACCTTTTTTGTCTACAGCTGGAGAGAACTTTCAAGCTGTCACTTTGGCTCCTGTCAGTCCCTCTTCTCCCTCCTTCCAGGGGCCACAAACAGTTCCACATTCCCTTCTCTGCACAATTATGCTTCACATATTGCTTACCATTACTAGATGCACTTCCCTCAAAATAGTAATTTTATGCTTTGTTCTGAGGAGATAGGAAGAGGTACACAATTTGATTCCATAATCATATGAAATCCTTTGTGAGCTCCCAAAACTAAATTGAAGGAGGAGTCTTTCCCACCCACTGTGACAACCAGAGAAAAAAATACAAACATGTTAAAACATTGCTGGTGACAAACCAGCCATATATGAACATATAAGCCATATATGAACATAAATATAAAAACATGTAATCACTCAAAGCAGTGAAGAATGGCACCTTTTCAGTCCTGTTGTCACTTCACCCTCTCATGGAGCACTTCTAGAAGGAGAAAACTTGGTCCCACTTGGACCTACTTCAAAGGAGGAACTATCCACCTGCTATTCTTTTGTGTTCTCTGCCCTAGAAAGTTTCAGAGAATCTTTAATCAAACTAGCAAAAACAATCTGTGAAAACAAGCTTAGAAGACTTCAAAAATGCAACAATCACTAATAAAACTTATTTGGTAAAACTTATTTAAATTATTTACTACCTTAACAATACTGATGAGGATTTTTAGCACCATGTAGGCAAACTTGAGTTAGAGTAGCCAGCCATCTGTTTGAGAACTTTTGAATTTTAGATCAAATGGTTTTTGTCTGATCTATACATTCTGTCCTATTTTGCAAATTTGGACTCTATTCATGTAAAATTTATTCTTTGTGTGTGATGTTAGAGTGGTCCTCAAGGAAAAGGATACCACTCTCCTTTCTTGCTCACTTATCCCTCTGGCATTTGAAGCCATAGTTGCTATTACAATCATTAGGTACAAGGTCCTGCTAGGATGGTTGACTAATCCAGGACCAAACGACCATGCTCCCATACTGGGGACGCTGTTCTGAAAATACAAAAAATATAAACCATTTAATGTTTTTCATTTTGGAGTTTCATGTTTTGTTGCAGCTTCATCTATGACGGATTTTCTGCTTACTGTATTGTCCAATAGTTCTCCGTGTTCCTCTTTGTCCAGAGCTAATTTTATTCACATAGTTTAGAAGTCTCTAGTAGTAGATCTCACACCTTTGTGAGTAGTAAAAAGTCCTTTCCACTTCTGCTTAAGGAGCTCTTTGTTCCACGTCCGGACATACACCCAGTCTTCTGGCTGGTGAGGATATACTTGAACATTCAGGTGATACTAATTAATACTCATTATTAGTGAGACTAAAACAACAAACCTGCCAGCCAACCCAAAGGGCTGGAAGGAGGATCCAGGAAACTACAGGCCTGGCAGCCTGACCTAAGTGCCCAGCAAGGTAATGGAATAGATCATCTTAAGTGTGATCACATGGCACCTACAGGATGGCCAAGGGCTCAGGCCCAGCCAGCATGGATTTAAGAGGGGCAGGTCCGGCCTGGCCAACCTGATCTCCTTTTATGACCAGGTGACCTGCCTGGTGGCTGCAGGAAAGGCTGTGGATGTAGTCCACCTGGACTTCAGGAAAGGCTGTGGATGTAGTCCACCTGGACTTCAGCAAAGCCTTTGAGACTGTCTTAGGTTGCAATGTAAGATCTAACCAAAAGTATGTATTCTATCACCATCTGTTAAAACCAGGTGGGGCAGTGTTCTTTATCTCTTCCCTGACACATCCCTGATAACTCTCTCTGGAGAGATATTTTTCTGTTAATGGGCTATCAAGCCTTACTGCATGACGCATAAAATTACATCATCCCGTTGTGAGATGCTTCACCGAGGGGAAGGAACCAAGCATTCCTACCTGGATATAAGCTGAGATTGTGAGGAACATCACACTCAGCCCTTACCTACTGGATTCCCAGAGGACAAGAGCTACATAACTACCAGTGGACCTTCAGAGGAAGACCAGACCCTTCTACAGGATCACTGCTTCAACAGAACCATATCTATCAGCTTGAGAGGACTGCAGCCACGATTTAATCAGACTCCTACCACCACCCTGACTGACAGAATGTCAGGTTGTATACTGACTCCGTCAGTGTTTTTCTACTATTGCATTTATTTTTAATTTTTCTATTAAATTGTGGTTCTTATTTCGAGCCTCTCACTTGTTTGCTCTCAAACTAGTATATCTTTTGGCGCCCATTGTGGGGCCAGTTCTGAGAGAAGTCAGAATTACAATTTTGTGTTACAGAAACCACCTATTCACCATGATGCTCAACATGCTCTCTATATTTTTCCACAAGTGGGGAACTACCTTGTCTTGGGGCGACCTTATGATGTGTATCCCCTATTGCTGCTCTATGCCCAGAAATTAATTTTGTGCCTTTCTGTGCCTTTAAACTGAGCCTGAGAGAGGGGAGACAAAAAAACCAAGCGAACTTTTCAAAGCAGTTTGCTCAAGGGCACAGATACACACTCCTCTGCTTCTAACAGCAGCAAGAGGGGAGGAAGCACCTTGCTTGCTTTTCAACCAGCTTTCGGCTCCTTTTCTCCAGAGGGAGATGGTGAGTTGAACTTTGTTTTCCTGGGACTTCGGGTTTTTTTCCTTCTTCTCTTCTGGACTGTTTCAACATCAGAACACATTGGGAGAGTTTTCCACCAAGGCCCCGGAGGTGGGCCCACACCGACCCAGCTCTGAGGAGGAGGAGAGAGACTACACCTACAGAAGGACTCTGAAATCTTCCCAGGTTTCTCTCCACAGCAAGAGGTTTTATTATTTAGCATTATTACCCTTTTCCAGTGTGTTTGTTAAATAAATAGTTTTTATCTCTTTCACTTTCCTCCAAGGAAAATTTTTTTTTCCCAAACCTGGTGGGGGAGGGTTGGTTGTAATCTGCCTTCTATCAGAGGATATTTTCCTCCAAATTTGTCCAAATGGGCACAAACCGGCATGTTGTAATGCTTCTGTTGAGACCAAGATATGGTATAAAAATTGCTTTATTGATTTATTATGTCTATTGGATGATAACCTCCGAGGCAATGGACATCATTCTGAATATATACTCAACTTTATTTAACTGTCCTAGTCTGGGCTGCTATGTCTGTGGGCCTCCTCAACAATCACACCCAGCCCCTGGGGGTAAGAGTAGAGAATGGTTTTTCCCAGCCTTTCAGACCTGACACAGCAGTTTTTGAAAATATTGAATTCCCTCTGCATGTCAAGGATGGCATAATCTTCTTGTCAGTTCTGTTTTCTTTTTTCTCTATGACCTGCACCATGTATACCATGCTTAGAGTCAGAACAATGCTTGGTGTGGCACTGCATCCTCAGGATGAGAAGAAATGCAGCAAAGCAACAGGCAACATGTCTACACAAACTGTCACAGAGAGGAAAAAGAACCAAAAGAACAGTCAGTGTCTTCACACAAACCATAACCGAACCATGACAGCCTAAGCTGGTAGCAGCTGCCCCCGTCCAGAAGAAGAAATCAAAAAGCAAATCAATCTGCATAGTGACTGATGACAAGACAGCTCAACCTTCGCACCCAGCAGAAGACACAGAGCCGGAGATCATCACCTGCTCTCTATCCCTGGGTGAGCTGCGTGACCTGCGGAGAGAGTTCACCCGCCAGACGAATGAGTCCATCCTGATCTGGCTGCTCCACATCTGGGACACTGCAGCAAATGACACCATTCTGGACAAAAGTGAGGCCAGGCAACTGGGATCTCTGTCCAGGGATGTGGTCATTGACCAGGGGATAGGGAGAATCCAAGAAACTCTCAGCATCTAGCGGCAACAGCTGACAAGTGTAAGGGACAGGTACCTTTGTAAAGAAGACCTCCAGGTGCACCAAGGAAAATGGAGCACAATGGAACAAGGTATCTGGTGCCTGAGGGAATTGGCTGTACTGGAGATAATTTTCTCAGAAGACGAGAGATTTCCTAGGAGCCCAGATGCTGTGCAGTGCGCGTCACAGATGTGGTTGAGATTTGCACATCTTGGACCAGAGATATAATCCCATTACCTAGTGATGCTGCAATGGAGGGAAGGAGAAGACAAGGTGGGAATGTTGGTCAACAAACTAAAAATTTATGAGGACACTGTCACCACCCCATTACGTACCCATGTCTCATCTGTGGAAACAAAGCTGGCTGAGCATGTCCGGAGCTTGGAAGAGAAAACTGAAGAGGGCCATCAGAAACTGAGAAAGGAGCTTAAGAAAGGAATTTACCACACCTCCCCAGAACCAACAAGAGACTCCGCCATTAGGAGTGGTCATCCCCCAGCCAGGGAGAGAGGATACACTCCATGAGGTAACCTGTTTTTTTCTTCAGGAGCATGGAGAAGACAACAAAGGACATTTGACTTATCAGGTTTATAGAATGGGTAGACTGGGTGAGGAATTCAATGCTTGTAAACCTCTTTTGGAATGTGTGCATGTGGCTATCTAACTATCACAGCCTAAGTTCATGCCCTTGGGGTTTTACTAATAATGGTACCTATTGTAGGGGAGGAAAACAGGGGTGTGTTTTCTCCCAACCCTTCAGCCACTTCTTCAGGCCTACCACAACAGTTTTTGAAGGGTTTAAATTTCCCCTAGATGCTAAAGATACTGTACTCTTGCTGATGTTTTTGCTAAGTTTATTCAATGTCTTGGTTTTGAAAGACAGGTGTCTGCCAAGGAAGGCAGAAGCCTCCCTTGAAATGGCAGATGTAACCCCTTTCCCTCTGAGTTATTATAATTTTGAAATCAAGGGCCTTTAGGCAAAGATGTGGGAAATGGGAATAACAGTTCTTTACTATTATATATCTATATGCGTATAACCAGTCAAACAAACAGCAATAACTATGGCAGTAACAGCAAACAATCACAAACCCAGTGCCAGCCTTCTCGGCTG
>NW_008237436.1:933783-935259 GCF_000691975.1 Corvus brachyrhynchos
CCGGGTGGCAGACGAGATGTATCCAAAAGGGGAAACCCCCCGGAGGTCCACGCAGGCAGGGAGAGCACAGCTACAGCGCAGCGAAAGTTCGAAGCAGCAGCGGGGCAGGGCAGCCACAGCCCGGCCTCCAGCAGGGCAGGGAAGGTGGGCCGGGGATCCTGGGATCTTTCTCCGCAGAAAGAAAAATGGCCGAAAAGAACCAGGCTCCTCTCCCCGAGAACGCCAAGACCAACTGACTCCACACCCACGTGAAACAAAGGCCCACCCCACGCCCAATGGGCAGCTCTTTTGTCTTTCTTAAGTACAGCCATTTGTCCCCGAGCAACATGCATATGGGAAAAAATTCCTTTAACAGGAAAAAAAAACTAGGACTAAACTAAAACCCCAACAGCTCGTCAAGTAGAAGAGGCAATGAATCAAATGAAACAGCATTTTGATTGTGCTTTGTCTTCTATGGAAGAAAAGCTCCATCAGAAGCACGAGCCACAACAGGGTCCCACTGAGTCCCGAAAGGGTGTGGCCCAGACGGCCCTGCAACTACAGGAATGGGCTCGAGTCGAGCCCTCTGCTCCACCTCCCAACTGAGCCAGGACGTGGCACGTACAGCGGATGTTCCAAACCTTTGGGAAGTGAACCTTCACTTGGTGGCTGACGACCTCACATTTGGACAACCACTCGGATTCTGGGAACAGTCACCGAGTGTGCATGCTAATCGCTGCAGAAATTGTTTACGTTGTTATAATAGCTTGTGATTGCGCTTGTGCTGTGGGGGCCGTGGGGAAGAGCTTACTAGGGGAACTTGGAATGTAGATGAGCGAGGTAGTTTATGCCAAGAATGTTATCAAGTGCCTGGGACAAGAAGTTTTAGGCAGTGTGCGTCTATCGTGCTCGAAATTCCACCACAACAGATTAGAGTTAGCTCATTTAGGGATCCACACAAGTTTTTACTAAGCTTGGAAGTGTGGGCAGGGAAGGAAGCCATCAGACATCTGCAAGTGAGTAAAAAAACCACTGTAACCCAGGCATGGTGCCCTACATGTGTCTCCTCCTCTCAAGTACTTTCACCCTGAGTAAAGCTGTGATAACTTCAGTGTCAGAAAGAGAAAACGTGTGGGTAACATGGGTTCACCAGGCGAACCAGACAGATTTCTGTCTGGCCATGGGGTCGGCAGCAGATCCATTTCGCACATGTCTAATTGGCGTGCCATGGATCTCACTCGAAGACACGTTTCAAAAATGGGTGACAGATATAGGGAAAATCAATGAGGAAGTGGAACAACAAATGCAAAGCAAAAGAAACCAGGGCGAGTGCTTAGGTTGTTGGTCTAGCTATCAGCACTCCTTGCAGCAAACCCGTATTGTTGCCAATTTAACAAAAAATGCAACCTTGCCTCTTCAAGAGCTACAGCTTTATGGGTCCCTCTTTCCCAGTACGCTTGTTAACGTAACGCCATGGACCAGCTGTTCCAATGTGGT
>NW_008237436.1:935818-948455 GCF_000691975.1 Corvus brachyrhynchos
AGTTTGAAGGTATGTGTTGTATGAACCTGTCAGACCATTCCCAGAGTATCCATCGACAGCTCTCAGAACTGCAAGATGCTTTTCAAAGGATACAGATCCATACAGACAGCTTCTCTGAGTGGCTGTCCTCACTTGGTCTGACAAGGTGGTTAGGAAACCTGGTTCAAGAAGGATTACGTCTGCTAGCTACACTAGTAATGTAGCAGTAATAATTTGTTGTGGTTTTGGGTGCATACGGAAAGCTTTAGAGAAAGTTGTTCATTGGGCTTGGCTTGTGCAAGAAGAAAAAGGGGGAATTGTAGAGAAATGGCTGAGTGAACAGGGACATGTATACATGCACAATCCAAGCTATATTAGTGAACTGTCCTTGACTAGGGAAAAAAGAGAAGAACAATGCTGATGTGGCAAGCAACATGATGTTGGGGAGGGGGATGCTGACCATAGAAAGAGAAAGACTTATGTTAGTTAGTCGCGTGCATATTAATCTGTAACCAATCGCTTGCTATTAAAGGCCGCGTGAACAGTAGCTGTAATCCAATAGTATGGAGCTTGCTTACGTGTGCTTGAGGAATTGGAGTATAACTATGGGTCTGACAATAGAATAAACGGAGTTCCATCATATCTCTATGAGAAGCGTGGTTCATCCCGGCAGACCTCTGGCTATTGAAACCTACCTGTGTCCTGGCAGCCTGAGTACAAGAACTGAAGGAGAAAGAAAAAGGGAAGTCGGTGAAAGTGAGTGCAGTTTCCCATAGGCAAGGATCTGACCCACTGGAAGGTACCTTCCATACGTATTCACAAGACCACTGTTAGAAGGGCCCTGCCTATAGTCAGGCAGAGGCACAGGACAACCGTGTCTACTGGACCATGTGGATTTGATGGCCTGTCACGTCAGACCCACAAGAATACAAGGCTTTGGTTGACACTGGTGCACAATGTACTCTAATGCCATCAGGATATGTGGGGCCAGAAACTGTCTCCATTTCTGGGGTTCTCAAGAACTGACAGTGTTAGAAGCTGAAATGAGCTCGACTGGGAAGGACTGGCAGAAAAAACCCATTGTAACTGGCCCAAATGCCCCATGTATCCTGGGCATTAACTACCTTAGGAAAGTATACTTCAAAGACCCAAAGGGACAGTGATGGGCTGTTGGAATTGCTGCTGTAGAGACTGAAGGAATTAAGCAACCTTGCCTGAAAATCCTTTGTTGGGGTCACTGAGCCAGCAGCTGTGATGGCCAAGGGGCCAGGGAGCCCCGAAATAGCAAAGGCCTGCTGGTAGAAAAACTCAGAGGTTTGAAAACATCCTTCTTACCACGTGTAAAGAAAGGAAAAGCCCCTCCTACAATGCCTTGTGAATGAATTGTAACCCTACCCACCTCCTGACCTTCCCTATTAGTTCCCTTACCCTAGTCCTGCCTTTGTACCGCCCCCGTGCCCTCAGATCATTGGCTCTGTAACACTGTGTAAGCCTGCTTCTGAGCAGGCCACTTCTCTCGTATCCGTTCACCCTTTGCGGTGAGACTGAAATAAACCTCATCCATGGAATTACCATGCGGGAGAGCCCTCCTGACTACTTATCTCTGGCAATATTGAGCTATCTGGCTTGAGTGTGTGTGTGTGTGAGATCTGCGTCTAAACAGCTGTGCAGGGATGAAGGAGTAAGGTCTCTAGGTGCTATATGGCATCACGCTAAGCAATCTCTTGCCAGGGATGCTTCAGGGGAAAACACAGTGAACTCCCCTCCACCCGAACACCACCACATGGCAAAGTGGCCACCCAAACTTGGACTTTTGCTAAAAAAGTCCCTGGAAATGTCCCTGGGGCCTCTGGCCTATCAGGAGTCATGTTTTGGTGCTGCTGCTCCCGAGGGGCAGATTTGAGTTTTATTAGACCTGCTTCGAAGGGTGGCTGTGACCCTTCCAGACACAAGAGGAACAGCCAAACACCAGAGGACCACACTGTGAGTTTTATTTGACCCCCAGAGCACCAGGCTTGTGTAAGTGGTATTCTGTTTGGGTGCCTTTTTGCACTCTTTTGTTTTACCTTTTCCTCTCAGTGTTGGGAAGAGTGTTCTGGGGAAGGATAGGTGGGAAAGTAGCCCTTCCCCAAAAGGAGGTATATACCCAAGTTAAGATTTATCTTAAGGCGGGAAAATTCCCCTTTTCTAAGAGAAGCCTGAAGAGTGTTGTCCGGTGGCTGTTTGAATATTTCCCAGGTGTGTCTAAGGTTTCTGTTCAGTCTCTGGGGTTCTGGGATAAAGTTGGGGAGAAGCTAACTCTACTCAGACAAAGCAGAGATACCTGAGTTGCAAGGTTTTTCCCTTTGTTAGTTGTTATTTTTAAATCAGTTAAAAATTCAGAGACTGAATCAGCAGCGCTGGGGAATCTGGGTCCCTTTGGTGGTGGTGCTCCTTTGTTCCTTCCCTCTTCCTGTGTTCCCCCCACCCCTGACCCTCGGGGGACACCAGAAAATAAAAGCCACCACACGCTATAAGGGAGCCACCAGCCCCCTGATCTTTCCGGATCCCCCCTAGTCTCTCCTCAGGTCGGGATTGATCACCCCACCTTGGAGAAACCCCTAACCCTCCTTCTGACCCCCCAAAGTCCTACAGTGTCGACCTTAGTTAGTTCACAAGATGGTGGCTGCTGTGTGTTTGGCTCCGCCATGTTGCCTTCTTCTTCGAATTTGCTGCGGGAACCCCTGGCCCCTCCCTAACCCTGCCCACTGCATTGCTGTGTGCCCCTGCATTGGTCCACTGCTCTGGGATGGGGTGTGCCTTTGTGTCAGGCCCCTTTCCCGTGGCAGCGCGTGTGCCCACGGCGGCCCCTCCCCTCGCCACCAGGTGTCCCCTTCCGGCTGCGGGCCCCTCCCCCAGGGCCATGTGGGTGCCCATGGCAGCCCCTCCCCTCCTGGCTGTGAGTCCTGCCCATATTCACGCCCCCTGCACCAGTGGTCCTGCCCCGGGCCAATCCATCCCCACTGCCGCCCCTGGCTAGCTGCTCCCTGCTGTCTCCCTTGCTCCTGAATATAAACCTGGCCCTGCCATATTCTTTGTCTTTGTCCCTGGACCCCTTCACGTGTGTGGCTGCATTAAACTCCTCCTGTGGAATGCCATACAAAGACCCTTCCCATCTCTTTGTCATCGACCCATGTTCTGGAGCTATCCGTGCATGTGTGCTGTGTGTCTGCACCACCGAGCAGCTTCGTACTGAAGACGCTTCCAGAAGGTCGCGGCACCTCATCATCCGTCCAGCTGCTGTGACACTTAAGACCACCCTGACTAACAGGGTGTCAGGTTGTATCCTGACTCTGTCAGTGTTTTTGTACTATTGCATTTATTTTAGTTTTCCTGTTAAATTATAATTCTGACTTGTGATCTCCCACTGGTTTGTTTTCAAACTAATACACCCCGGTACTTGGCACTGGTGAAGCCATACCTTGAGTACTGTGTCCAGTTCTGGGCCCCTCAATTTAGGAAGGACATTGAGATGCTCGAATATCTCCAGAGGAGGGCAACAAGACTGGTGAACGGCCTGGAACACAAGCCATAATGAAGAATGGCTGAGGGAGCTGGGATTGTTTAGCCTGGAAAAAAGGAGGCTCAGGGGAGACCTTATCACTCTCTACAACTACCTGAAAGCAGGCTGTATTCAGGTGGGGGTCAGTCTCTTCTCCCAGGCAACAACTGACAGAACAAGAGGACACAGTCTTAAGCTGTGCCAAGGGAAGTTTAGGTTGGACATCAGGAAAAAATTCTTCACTGAAAGAGTGATTGGGCACTGGAATTGTCTGCCCAAGGAGGTGGTGGAGTCACCGTCCCTGGATGTGTTTAAAAAAAGACTGCATGTGGCACTCAGTGCCATGGTTTAGTTGATGAGGAAGTATTAGGTCATAGGATGGACTTGATGATCTTAAAGGTCTTTTCCAACCTAGTTCATTCTGTGATTCTTTACCATGACTCAACCATGATTACACCCTCTGGGTGAAGCAGCAGTACCACCCACCCTGAGGGTGTCATCTCTGCTAAAGGGCCATCATGAACTCAATGGCTCCAGCAGAATAGATCACTGGAACAACCATCAGGGACTCCAAAAATATCCTATGACTCATAGGATAACATCACTCCATTTTGAAACTCCCTGCCCTGGGGAACATTCCTGCATGGACTTTGAGGCTATATGATCTTGAGGTGTAGGGAGTGAAACCACCACTGCAAGGATTCAGAGGGGGGCCAGAACTCTTCTGCAGGACCACCGCTTTCAACCATCACTTCAACAGCATGGCTACCACTGCTTAACTGGACTGCGACTAACACCGTGACCAACAGGGTGTCAGGTTGTACTCTGTGATTTTAAGCCAGTCTTTCTGTATTCATTGCATTTATTGTAACCTTGCTAGTAAATTGTAACTGCGACTTAAAATCTCTCACAAGGTATTTGTACGGGGTTAATTTCTCCCGCTGGTTTACCTTCAAACTAGCACACATTTTGGTGCCCAATGTAGGGCTTGTACTCATGACCCTGAGATTAAGGGTCTCATGCTCTACTGACTGAGCCAGCTGGGGAGAACATTCCTTTCTGGAGCCTCCAAAAGAAGGGATCTGGGCAGGCCCTGACTACCAGTGCTGGACTGGATGTTCAAAGGAAGAGATGCTACAAATCATGACACCAATGCCATGTGGAGCAAGTGGATTGCTCTAATCACACAGTGAGCCTGGATAGGAAATCCCGATTGCCCTGGAATTCTGGAGATCATAACAAACTGGCCCAAAGGTGAGAGTTATGGACTATCTTCTGAAGAAGAAAAGGAGCAGGTGACACATGCCAAGGTAGCCCCACCATATAACCAACTACCAGAGAATTAGAAGCGGTATGTCTTCTTCACTGATGGTTCCTGCCAAATTGTAGGTGCTAACCTGAAATGGAAAGCTGCTGTATGGAGCCCCACATGGCGAGTTGTAGAAGATACCAAGGGACAAAGCGGATCAAGTCAGTTTGCAGAGCCTAAAGCTGTCCAGCTGGCTTTGGATATCACTGAATGAGAGAAGTTGTCGAGACTCCATCTCTACAATGACTCGTGGATGGTAGCTAATGCTCTGTGGGGATGCCTGGATTGGTGGAGAAAGGCCAGCTAGGAGCACAGAGGGAAACCCATCTGGGCCGCTGAGATTTGGTAGGACATCGCTGCCTGGGCGGAGAGGCTGATTTTGAAGGTCTGACATGTAGATGCACATGTACCCAAGAGCTGGGCTAATGAAGAACATCATAAACAAGCAGGTGGATCAAGCTGCCAAGGTGAAAGTATCACAGGTGGATCTGGAGTGGCAGCACAAGGGAACATTATTTCTAGCTGTGTTGGTTTTGCACGGCCTGTTTTTTGGTAGTGGGGGGGCCACAGAGGTGGCTTCTCTGAGAAGCTGCTAGAAGTTTCCACCATGTCTAGCAGAGCCAATTCCTGATGGCTCTGAAGACGGACATGCTGCTGGCCAATTAGAGAGGTTGTAATGCCTCTGTGGTAACATATTTAAGAAGATCAAAATGAAGTGGGTACATGCAGTTTTTTCTACCCCTAGAGATTGCTGAGCAAGAAAAGTGGTCCATACTTTATACCGACTCCTGGATGGTAGCTAATGCCCTATGGGGGTGGCTGCAGCAGTGAAGGAAGAGCAATTGGAAACGCAGGGGTAAACCCATCTGGGCTGCTGCATTATGGCAGGACATTGCTGCATGGGTAGAGAACATGACTCTGAAAGTACGTCATGTAGATGCACACATGCCCAGAAGTTGTGCCACTGAGGAACATCAAAACAATGAATGGATAGATAAGGCCGCCAAAATTGGAATAGCTCAGGTGGACCTAGATCATGAAAGAAAGAGTGAACTACTTATAGGCCAATGGGCCCATGAAACATCAGGGCATCTTGGAAGGGATGCAGCATACACATGGGCTCATGATCAAGGGGTAGACCTGACTATGAAGGCCATCACACAGGTTATCCATCAGTGTGAAACATAGGCCACCATCAAGTGAGCCACATGGGTGAAGTCTCTATGGAATAGAGGGTGGTGGCTGGGTTTCCAGTATGGTGAAACCTGGCAGACTGATTACCTTGAGCCATTGCCACAAACGTGCCAAGGCAAGAGTTATATCCTCATCATGGTAGAGGGAACAACTGGCTGGCTGGAAACGTACCCAGTAAACCATGCCACTGCCCAGAACACAATTTCAGGTCTTGAAAGACACATTTTGTGGTGACATGGAACACCAGATAGAATTGAGTCAGACCATGGGACTCATTTTCGAAAAAATCTTGTAAACTCCTGGGCAAAGAGACATGGCATTAAGTGGATGTATCACATTCCCTATTGTCCACAGGTCTCTGGGAAGATTGAAAGAGATAATGGGCTGCTGAAAACTATGTTAAGAGCACTAGGTAATGGGACATGGAAGCACTGGGATGCAAATGTGGCAGAAGCCACTTGGCTAGTCAGCACTAGGGGATCTGCTAACCGCCCAGGTCCTGCCCAAACTAAGACACTGTGGAAGGAGACAAGGTCCCTGCATTACACATAGGGAAGTGGCTGGGGAAGACAGTGTGGATTTCTTCCCCCATGGGAAAAGACAAACCCATTTGTGGGATTGTCTTTGCCAAAGGACCAGGGTGTACTTGGTGGGTGATGCAGGAGGATGGGGAGACCTGGTGTGTACCTCAAGGAGATTTAACCTTGAGGTAAGAATAATCTATGGTGTAAGTTATATGTTGCAGGAGGTAAAGTAGCAGGGTGACGTGAACTGAAGAAGAATGAATTTTGCGAGGAGCAAGAAGGATGTGATGATGAACTGGGACAGTGTCGTTGCCCAACAATCAAGTTTACTGTTTCTCCTGTCCTGACCCCACATCCTGCTGGAATGGAGACTACCTGGAGGCATGTGAAAAGACAGGCGATAGCAGTTAATAAAAATGTATATTTGGTATAGAGATGGTTTAAGGACATAGTTTAAGCTGTATGTGTGGGTAAGAAAGGATTCTAGTAATGAGAATATATAGATTATATGGGATCCGAGCATGACGCAAATGGTATGGAATAAGGGGTGGAGATTGTATTGGGTCTGACTGAGGTAAAGTTCACAGCCTTTACAGTGCTGTGCTTTACATTGGTAGCTGGAAGGGTGTTCATAACATACCAGTGCTTTGGCTACTGCCGAGCAGCGCTGTCCCTCTGACATTCCTTCCCCCCATCAAAGGGGATGGGAGGGGGCAAGATCCTGGGAGGGGACACAACCAGGCCAGCTGACCCAAATTAGCCAAAGGGATATTCCATACTATATGACATTAGCTCAGATATAAAGTTGGGATCCATCCTAGGGTGATGAGGGAGCTGGCAGATGAGCTTGTGAAGCTGCTCTCCATCATTTACCATCAGTCCTGGCTCATTGAGGAGGTCCCAGATGACTGGAAGCTGGCCAACGTGACACCCATCCACAAGAAAGGCCGGAAGGAGGATATGGGAAACTACTGGCCTGGAAGCCTGATCTTGGTACCTGGCAAGGTTATGGAACAGATCATCTTGAGTGTAATCACATGGCACCTACAGGATGGCCAGGGTATCAGACCCAGTCAGCATGGGTTTAGAAGGAGCAGGTCATGCTTGACTGTTGGAAAAGTTCGACGAACTCAGTGGGGGGAGACATTTGCAGACAACAATATGATTGATAGATAGAAGCAAGCTCCGTTTATTAGCAATCCAGAGGCACTTATATAGTATACAAGCTTGTTAACTCTTAGTTGGCTTAAACCTATCAAAGCGCAGTTCTGCTTCTACATAATTAGACTACATTGGCAAGCTTCTACTAGTTATGTTATGATTAAAGAATTCAGAGTTCACCCTCCCTTCTCCTGGTCAGTACATCTTATCTGCACAGCTGCACATCCTCAAAACACCCTTTTTCTTTTCAGGCTTGTTTCTCACACCGGTGATTTCTCATGCAGGCAGTTTCTCTCACAAACCTTTGCTTGCAGGCCTTTTGCTTGTACAGTTCTTTTATTGATCCCATAATGCTATCAATGACCCATGCCCCTGATCCTCTAACCATTCTTCAACAATTCCCCCTTTTTCTTTTTTTACAAGCAACAATTGATTGGTTACAGACGTAGTGACTTTGTATATCATCTTCTGCAAGCATTGGCATAGGCAAGGTAAGCACACTATTATTAATAAGATTACCAGTCCTACAGTAATCAAATGCTGCACGAGTGAGACTAGCCATGGTCCTAATCCAAGTGACTCTAACCATCCTTCTAAGCCGAGACCGTTTTCTTTCTGCAATTGTTTGGTTAATCGATGTAACTCACTTATCTGCTTGTGAATCGATTGGGAGTGATCGGACAAATTCATACAACACATTCCATCAAAATCTTCTCAACCATGTCTGTGAGCTAGCAACAGAAAGTCGATCGCAGCTCGGTTTTGCAAGGTAGCATGCCTCACTGAATCTACATCTACTAAGAGCTCTGATAATGCTTTTGAAGTGGCATTAGTTTGCTTAGCAAGCCAGCAGCCTAGCTTGTTTAATAAGCCAAGGGCTTCGGCAGATGCAATTCCAGGGGCTAAAAAGGATGCACTTATTATGGCTGTGGGGGGACCAAAATTTTACATTACTTGACCAACCTGATCTCCTTTTATGACCAGGTGACCCACCCGGTGGATGCAGGAAAGGCTGTGGATGTTGTCTATCTGGACTTCAGCAAGGCCTTTGACACTGTCTCCCACAGTAAACTCCTGGAAGAGCTGGTAGCCCACGGCTTGGGCAGGTGCACTGTTTGCTGGGTTAAGAACTGGCTGGATGGCCGGGCCCAGAGAGTGATGGTGAACGGTGCTGCATCCGCTTGGTGGCCAGTGACTAGAGGTGTCCTCCAGGGATCTGTGCTGGGCCCTGTCCTGTTTAATATCTTTACTGATGATCTGGATGAGGAGATTGAGTCTACCATCAGTAAATTTGCAGATGACACTAAGCTGGCAGCATGTGTCGATCCATTGGAAGGTAGGAGAACTCTGCAAAGGGACCTGGACAGGCTGGATAGATGGGCAGAGTCCAACAGGATGAAGTTTAATAAGTCCAAGTGCCGAGTCCTGCATTTTGGCCACAACAACCCCCTGCAGCGCTGCAGGCTGGGGACAGTGTTGCTGGACAGTGCCCAGGTAAAAAGGGAGCTGGGAGTGCTGGTCGACAGCCACCTGAACATGAGTCAGCAGTGTGCCCAGGTGGCCAAGAAGGCCAATGGCATCCTGGCCTGTATCAGGAGTAGTGTGGCCAGCAGGAGCAGGGAAGTCATTCTTCCCCTGTGCTCGGCACTGGTGAAGCCACACCTTGGGTACTGTGTCCAGTTCTGGGCCCCTCAATTTAGGAAGGACATTGAGATGCTCGAATGTGTCCAGAGGAGGGCAACAAGGGTGGAGAAGGGCTTGGAACACAAGCCATAATGAAGAACAGCTGAGAGAGCTGGGGTTGTTTAGCCTGGAAAAAAGGAAGACTTAGGGTGACCTTATCACTCTCTACAACTACCTGAAAGCAGGCTGTATTCAGGTGGGGGTCAGTCTCTTCTCCCAGGCAGCCAGTGACAGGACAAGAGGACACAGTCTTAAGCTGTACCAAGGGAAGTTTAGGTTGGACAGTAAGAAAATGTTCTTCACAGAAAGAATGATTAGGCATCGGTATGGGCTGCCCAGGGAGATGGTGGAGTCACCGTCCCTGGAGGTGTTTAAGAAAAGAGTGGATGTGGCACTCAGTGCCATGGTTTAGTTGATAAGGTGGTATTGGGTCATAGGTTGTCTCGATGATCTCAGAGGTCTTTTCCAGCCTAGTTAATTCTGTGATTGTGTGATTGTAATCTCTTTAATAAATCGTAACTCTCACCTGAAATCTCTCTTGAGGCAGTTGACGGATCACCACCTCTAACATTAAAAAGAAAAGAAGGGTAGTCATAGTAGGGGACTCGCTTCTGAGGGGAACAGAGGGTCCCATATGCTGACCAGACCCAACCCACAGGGAGGTCTGCTGCCTCCCTGTGGGCTGGGTACGGGATATCACTGAGAGACTTCCTGGGCTGATTCAGCCCTCTGACTATTACCCATTGCTGATATTCCAGGATGGCAGTGATGGGATTGAAAAGAGGAGTGTCAGAGCAATTAAAAGGGACTTTAGGGCACTGGGTCAGGTGATTGATAGGGCGGGAGCACAAGTAGTTTTTTCCTCAGTCCCTTTGGTGGTAGAAAAATACAGTAAAAGAAAGAGGAGAGCCCACATTATCAACAAGTAGCTCAAGGGTTGGTGTCACTGGCAGTAATTCAGGTTCTTTGACCATGAGGCAACCCTTACGGCACCTGGCCTGCTGGAACTGGATGGGCTGCATCTCTCTGTTAAGGGCAGAAGAATTTTAGCTCATGAACTGGCAGAACTCATTGAGAGGGCTTTAAACTAGGTTTGAAGGGGGAAGGGTGTGGGATATGCCCAGCCACTGCCCTGGAGGGATGTCTGCTGAGATAAAAGATTTTGCACTTGCCCAGCAGGACTCCCTGAAAAGGCAACCACTTTTGAGTCATGGCGAGGAAAGGTAGACCCACAATCCTTTGGGATACCCTATGCAGATCATTCTGTAACCCATTAGTCTGTCCCAGACCCTCTGTAATCCATTGGTCCCCTTGCTGATCCCCTGTATCCCTATAAAGGCAAGCTCCCTCGAGTCCCTCGAGAGAGAGCTCGTCCCTGGCTTTCCCCTTCACTGGAGGGGACCCACAATAAAGCTACCTCTGTGCGGAACCAGCCACACGAGTCTCTCGTCTCTCTCTCTGGTGGAAGGCGATTCCTTTCGGGACCATCTCCCCAGACCGGTCATCTCTTCCTGGGTCACAGCCTCGGACCCCACCACCAGCTGTAATAGAAGGGGATGAAGCAGGGCTATCTGGAAGCAGGCCTAAGGGTGGCAAGCCTGAGTTAGGGTTGAAATCAGTAGCCCAGCTGAAGTGCATGTATACTAATGCATGCGGCATGGGTAACAAACAAGAAGAGCTGGAGACTATGGTATTACAACAAAGCTATGATGTATTTGCCATCACAGAAACATGGTGGGATGAGTCACATAGCTGGAGCACTGCACTGGATGGCTACAAGCTCTTCAGAAGAGACAGAAAAGTGAGAAGAGGTGGAGGGATGGCCCTTTATGTTAGGGAGGTTTTGGATGTCAGAGATATTGAGACTAATGATGATGAAGTTGAATGTTTATGGGTAAGAATTAAGGGGAAGGCCAAGAAGGCTGACATCCTACTGGGGATCTGTTATCTTCCACCCAACCAGGATGAAGAGGTAGACAACTTATTCTATAAGCAACTGGAGAATGTTTCAGGATCATCAACCCTTGTTCTTGTAGGCAACTTCAACCTACCAGACATATGCTGGGAACTTCATACAGCAGAAAAATGGCAGTCTAGAAAGTTTTTAGAGTGTGTGGAGGATAACTTTTTGTCGCAACTGGTGGGCGAGCCCACCAGGGGAGGGACTATGTTAGACCTGTTGTTCACAAATAGAGATGGGCTGGGGGGTGATGTGGAGGTTGGAGGCCGATTGGGGCACAGTGATCATGAAATTATAGAATTCTCGATAATTGTTGAAATCAAAAGGAATATCAACAAGACCTTTACATTGGACTTCTGGAGGGCAGACTTTGGCCTGTTTAAGAGACTTATTCCAAGAGTTCCTTGGGAAACAGCCCTTGAAAACAAAGGAGTTCAGGAGAGATGGGCGTGCTTCAAAACAGAGATCTTGAGGGCATAGGAACAGACTGTCCCTGTGTACTAAAAGATGAGTCGATGAGACAAACGTCCAGCCTGGATGAACAACAAAGTTTTGAAGGAACTTAAAAATAAAAAGAAGATGTATCATCTTTTGAAGGTGGGTCGAGTTTCTCAGGAAGCGTTTAAGGGGGCTGCTAGGGCATGTAGAAAAAAAATTAGGGAGGCCAAAGCTCAGTTCGAACTTAAATTGACAACTTCTGTTAAAAGTAATAAAAAAAGTTTTTACAATTAATGGTAAAAGGAAGGGTAAGACCGGCCTTTGTTCCTTATTGGATGAGGCAGGTAACCTAGTAACTAAAGATGAGGAGAAGGCGGAAGTGCTTTATGCCTTCTTTGCCTCAGTCTTTAGTGGGAAGACAGCTTGTCCTCAAGACAACGGTCTTCAGGGGTTGATAGATGGTGTCAGAGAGCAGAATGGTCCTCTTGTTAACCAAGAAGAGGCAGTCAGAAAACTGCTGAGACACTTGGATATTCATTAATCAATGGAACCAGATGGGATCCATCCCAGGGTGATGAGGGAGCTGGCAGATGAGCTTACAAAACTGCTCTCTATCATTTACCAGGAGTCATGGCTCACTGGCGTAGTTCCAGATGATTGGAAGCTGGCTAATGTGACACCCGTTTACAAAAAGGGTAGGAAGGAGTGTACCAGTTTGAAAACAAACCAGTGGGAGGCACCAAGTCAGAATAACAATTTAATGGGGAAATTAAAGAAAAGGAAAAAAACTAAAAGAAAACACTGGTTCAAACTGACAGAGTCAAGATACAACCTGACTCCCTGTTAGT
>NW_008237436.1:948539-957189 GCF_000691975.1 Corvus brachyrhynchos
CCAGTGGTGGCTGTGTAGCTCCTGTCCTCTGGAAATCCAGTGGAAAGGGTGTCTGTGGTGTTTGGAATCTCAGATTATATCCAGGATGGAATGCTTGGTTCCTCCCTCTGGGTGGAACATCTCACAGTGGGGTAATGAGTCATGAGGCCAAGTGTTGATTAGGCTCATTAACAGAAGATAGTCCGGAGGGAGTTATCTCTGAGTCATGTGGCAGGACAATGATGGGCCATTAATAGAGAGATAGTCTGCAGGGAGGAGGCAAGGAAACACTGCCCCACCTGATTTCAACAGCTCATGAGGATGGTGATAGAATACACTGCAACCCAGGACAAGGAGGATCCTGGTAATTACAGCCAAGTTAGCCTGACCTCAGTACCAGGTAAGGTAATGCAACAGTACTGAGGGCTATCACGCAGCACTTACAGGATGGCCAGGGCATCAGACCCAGCCAGCATGGGTTTACGAAGGGTAGGTCGTGCCTGACCAACCTGATCTCCTTCTATGACCAGGTGACCTGCCTGGTAGATGCAGGAAAGGTTGTGGATGTTGTCTACTTGGACTTCAGCAAGGACTGACACTGTCTCCCACAGCATACTCCTGGAAAACCTGGTAGCCCATGGCTTGGACAGGAGCACTGTTTGCTGGGTTAAGAACTGGCTGGATGGCCGGGCCCAGAGAGTGATGGTGAATGGTGCCGCATCCAGCTGGCGACCAGTGACTAGAGGTGTCCTCCAGGGATCTGTGCTGGGCCCTGTCCTGTTTAATATCTTTACTGATGATCTGGATGAGGAGATTGAGTCTACCATCAGTAAATTTGCAGATGACACTAAGCTGGCAGCATGTGTCGATCCATTGGAAGGTAGGAGAACTCTGCAAAGGGACCTGGACAGGCTGGATAGATGGGCAGAGTCCAACAGGATGAAGTTTAATAAGTCCAAGTGCCGAGTCCTGCATTTTGGCCACAACAACCAATCCCCGACAACGTTACAATCTGGGGACAGTGTGGCTGGACAGTGCCCAGGTAAAAAGGGAGCTGGGGGTACAGGTCGATAGCCGGCTGAGCATGAGCCAGCAGTGTGCCTTGGTGGCCAAGAAGGCCAATAGCATCCTGGCCTGTATTAGGAATTGTGTGGCCAGCAGGAGCAGGGAGGTCATTCTTCCCCTGTACTCGGCACTGGTAAGGACACATCTTGAGTACTGTGTCCAGTTCTGAGCCCCTCAGTTAAGGAAGGACGTTGAGATGCTTGAGTGTATCCAGAGGAGGGCAACAAGGTTGGTGAGGGGCTTGGAACACAAGCCCTATGAGGAACGATTGAGGGAACTGGGATTGTTTAGCATGGAGAAAAGGAGACTTAGAGATGACCTTATCGCTCTCTACAACTTCCTGAAAGGAGATTGTAGACAGGCGGGGGTTGGTCTCTTCCACTAGGCAGCAACTGACAGAACAAGAGGACACTGTCTCAAGCTGCATCAAGGAAGGTATAGACTGGATATTAGGAAAAAGTTTTTCACAGAAAGAATAATAAAGTACTGGAATGGTCTACCCAGGGAGGTGGTAGAGTCACCATCTCTGGATGTGTTTAAAAAAAGACTGGACATGGCACTTGGTGCCACAGTCTAGTTGAGGTGTTAAGACATGGGTTGGACTTGATGATCTTGGTCTCTTCCAATCGTCTTATTCTGTGATTCTGAGTGGGGTTTATTTTTCCCACTGGTTTACTTTTAAACCAGCACATCTTTTGGTGTCCAATGTAGGGCACAAGAGAGTAGTTGGAATTATAATTTTGTTCTAAACTTTTGTGTATTGGGGTACAGAAGCTCCCTGATAGTCATGTTTCTTGGTGTATTTATATGGATGTTTTACCTAACCCTGTATATATATTTCCGCATATGGGGAACTATTTGCCCATCATGATATTCTTTTTAAGATCAGGGAGAAAAGTATAAATTGCTTTGTTGTGTCAAAAGAGATGGGATGGAATTGAGCTGTGGGCTGTGGGATGCACCTGCAGAAGCATATGGCAGCGCAAAGGAGCACATGGCAGCACACAGAGGCTTGTCTCCACTGGACCCTGGGGGGAGGAGGTGTCACACGGCAGACCCCTACGGAGAGGAGCCTGCCAGGAGCTGACAGACGGGTGAACAGCGAGTGATCATCCCATAGAGGGACATTTAGAAAGTGTGTTGCTGACGTGGCAACACGGGTCACGTAGTGAGAAATACTGTGCCTTGAAAAAGTGTATAAAACAGCTTGTTTCTTTGAATAAATGATTCAGATTCCCTGCTGGTCTGGGTCTGTATCTTGGTCACTCACGTTGCTGATACACTGTGTTTAAGGGACAATAACATCACAGCCAATGAGTTTCATTTGGAAGGTATATTCGGTCTTGTTTACCTGTCCTGGTCTGAGCTGTCACCTCTGGGGCCTCATTAATAATTGCACCCATCCTGTGGGGGGAAGAGGAGAGAATGTCTTCTTCCATCCCTTCAGGCCTGATAGAGCAGTTGAAAATACTTAGTTTCCTCTAGATGTTAAGGACAGCATAATCTTGTTGTTAGTTCTGCTGTGTTTTCTCTGTACGGCCTGCACTGTCTACACCATGCTTGGAGTCAGGACAGAGGCTTCCAGGGAAGTTCTCTGGAGGCCTGCTCTGGAAGTGGATAATCCTGAGTGGCACAGTATGTGGAAGGATATGGGGCAGTACTTGGAAAAATCTTCTCCTCCAGTGATCTGGAAGTTCACCCCTGAACAACTGCAGGACCCTGCTAAAGTAATAAGGTACGTGAAGTGTAGGAGAACAAGGCAGCAGGTAGGCAGCCTCGACCTTGAAGAGTTACAGCTGTGCTGAACCAGGTGTTTCTGCTAAAGACCAGAGACCAGCTGACCCTCTGGCAGGTAACTCATGAGAGAGAGGAGAGGATTCTAGATGAGGACTACCAAGAAAGCAAGCAGGACTGAAGCACCTTTAGGTGATAGCAGCCTCCTTTGTAGCTCTGGACTGAGAGTTGGTTTTTTTGTTTACCACCAGTGAAGGGAAAATGTTCTGACAGGTCCAGAGATGGACAGCTCACTGCAACTGCTGGGCCCTGGCCACTACCTACTGGACACTGATATGGTACAGCACCTTCAGGAGGAGGAGGAAAAGAAACAAATCAACGAGCACTATGTCAACACAAACCATCACTGGGCCAGGGGGAAAAGGAACCAAAACAACAGTCACTGTGTCCACACAAATTGTCACTGAGCCATGACAGCCTAAGCTGGTAGCAGTTGCCCCCATTCAGAAAAAGAAATCTAAGAGCAAATCAGTCCACATAGTGACTGATGAAGAGGTAGCTGGACCTTCACACTCAGCAGAAGAGACAGAGCCGGAGATCATCACCCACTCTCTATCCCTGAGTGAGCTGTGTGATCTGCGGAGAGACAGACAAGTCCATCCTGACCTGGCTGCTCCGCATCTGGGACACTGCAGCCAGTGACACCATTCTGGACAAAAGTGAGGTCAAGCAAATGGTATCCCTGTCCTGGGATGTAGTCATTGACCAGGGGATCAGGAAAAAATGGGAAACTCTCAGCCTCTGGCAGTAACTGCTGGCAAGTGTGAGAGAAAGATGCCTTTGTAAGGAGGACCTCCATGTGCAGCAAGGACACTGGAACACTATGGAGCAAGGTATCCGATGCCTGAGGGAATTAGCTATGCTAGAGATCATTTTTTCAGAGGATAAGAGATTCCCTGAAAGTCCAGACAGTGTCCAGTGCACATCACAGGTATGGCTGAAATTTGCACAGCTAGGGCCAGAAACATATTCCCATTATTTAGCAACTGAAGTACTAAGGCCTGAATAACAGGCCCTGAGCCAAAGCTGACCTATAGATGAACCTTCCAACCAAATGTTGTATATATATTCATTCATTAACAAAGTCATTTTATAGGTGTCCATTTATTGGCAAAATATGTATTTACCTTTCCATATCTAGGAAATAACCAGATAAGGCCACTTCTGGCCTAATTAGGGGGGTATAGGATCAAAGACAACTCCCTTAGTTTCTCCTTGAGCCCTGGCCAGGCTTTGGGAGAAAGCCAGCAGGAGAATGATATTAGAAATTTAGTCAGCCTGTTTGTTTAACAGTATAAAAGCTGGGCTACTGTCACAGCAAAGTTGGGGGAGCCTCATGGCCTGCAAAGGTGGATGCACGTCTTGAGTTTCCAGTTACGCATCCAGTTGTTGGCCAGTCATTGGTGTTTCCCAGGGATCAGTGTTGGGCCATGTCCTGTTCAATATCTTTATTGATGATCTAGATGAGAGGATTGAGTCCACCATTAGCAAATTTGCTGATGACACCAAGCTAGGGGGGAGTGATGATCTACTGGAGGGTAGGAGGGATCTGCAGAGAGACCTGGACAGGATGGATCGATGGGATGAATCCAAGGATATAATTATGCCTTAGGTTTTAACTTTTATATTTTTCAGATTCTGTACTGCTTAGTGTGTAACTCCGAAGTTTCTTGTAGCCTGTTTATTTCTGCTCTCTCAGGCTAGGTAGACATAACAAAGCCTCTCCAGGCCTGCTCTCCAAGGACACTCAGATCATCCTAGGCCCAAAAAGTATAAACCAAAGAGCCTCTAAGGGGGGCAAGCTGAGGGGAATTACATCATTAACTGAAGCTTTAATTGGAGAATTAACCCTGCTGTGCAAATGAACCAAACCTATAAAAGTGTGAAGAACTCGTGACCTGTCATCCATCTTGGGGGTCCATCTTGGCAATAGCCTCTGGCTCCCCAGGGGGTATCTTTGAAGGCTTTTCAAATAAATACCTACTTTTATTGCCTTACTCCTCTCTAGTCTCTGTTTCTAGGAGGCCTCTTAGGCCATCAATAAGGTTCAGCAAGACCGGGTGCCAGGTCCTGCACTTTGGCCACAACAACCCCATGAAGCACTACAGGTTGGGGACAGAGTGGCTGGACAGTGGCCAGGCAGAAAGGGACCTGGGGGTGCTGATTGACATCAGGCTGAACATGAGCCAGCAGTGTGCCAATAGGCCATGCTTCATGGGCAGAAAACATGATTCTGAAGGTACCCCATGTAAATGCTCACGTGCCTAAAGGCATGCCACTGAAAAACATCAGAACAAGGAATGGGTAGATAAGGCTGCCAAAACTGAATTAACTCAGGTAGACTTAGACTAGGAAGGAAAGGGTGAGCTATTTATAGCCCATGAAACATCAGGGCATCTAGGAAAGGATACAACAGACAGATGGACTCATGATCAATGGGTGGACCTGACCACAGAGGCCATCACACAGGTGTTTCACAAATGTGAAACCTGTGCTGCAATCAAGGGAGCCACATGAGGGAAACCTCCTTGGAATAGAGGGCTGCGTCTGGGTTTCCAGTATGGTGATGTCTGGCAAACTGACTGCACTGGATCACTGCCGTGGGCACACCAAGACAAGCATTACATACCCACCATGGTAGAGGCAGCAACTGGCTGGCTGGCAACATACCCTGTAAACCATTGCCACTGCTTGAGACACCATCTCAGGTCTTGGAGACACATTTTGTGGCAACAGGGTACCCCAGAGAGAATGGAGTCAGACAATGGGACTAATTTTTGAAACAACCTTATAAACCCTTGGGTGAAGAAACATGGCACTGAGTGGATACATCACATCCCTTATCACCCATAAGCCTCTGGAAAGACTGAGAGGTATAATGGACTGCTGAAGACTATGTTAAGTGTTTGGTAATGGGGCATGGAAGGATTGGGATGCAAATTGAGCAGAAGCCACTTGGCTGGTTAACACTAGGGGATCTGTGAACCTCCCTGGTCCTGCCCAAATAAAACCCCTACACACAGGGGGAGGAGATAAGGTCATATGGAAAGCATCTGGGGAAGTCAGTGTGTATCAGCACATAGTGTGGCCAGCAGGACTAGGGAAGTGATTCTTCCCCTGTACTTGGCAATGGTGAAGCTGCACCTTGAGTATTGTGTCCAGTTCTGGGCCCCCAATTTAGGAAGGATGTTGAGATGCTGGAGTGTGTCCAGAGAAGGGCAACAGAGCTGGTGAAGGGTTTGGAGCACAAGTCCTATGAAGAGTGGCTAAGGGAGTGGGGGTTATTTAGCCGGGAGAGGAGGCAGCTTAGGGGAGACGCTTATCACTCTACAACTGCCTGAAAGGAGGGTGGAGCCAGGAGGGGGTTGGTCTTTTCTCCCAAGCAACCAGTGACCGGACAAGAGGACACAGTCTTAAGCTGTGCCAGGGGAGGCGGTTTAGGCTGGACTTTAGGAAGAAGTTCTTCACAGAAAGGGGGCATTGGAATATGCTGCCTAGAGAGGTGTTGAAGTCACTGTCCCTGGAGGTGTTTAAGAAATTACTGGATGTGGCACTTAGTGCCGTGGTCTGGTTGAGAAGGCAGTGTTAGGTCATGGGTTGAACGTGGTGTTCTCAGAGGTCTTTGCCAGCCTCGTTGATTCTGTGATTCTGAATGAAGTCACACCATCACTGAGTGCTGCCATGACAGACATGCTGGAACTTCAGCATGAACTGGAGTCCAAGGCAGCAAAATGGGACTCCACTCTTGACAGTGCAAATGTGTTTTTCGCTATTCTAGCAGCAGAATGCAGGCCACAGTTTGCTGTCACCTGGATGGACGTGCGCTATACTTGGAATTGACTGCATCGGGGTGGAAGTACAGTCCCACCATTTTCTGCGTTTTCTGTGGACTGATCCTGACTGCACTGAAAAGGGCGAGGTTCCAGAACACTTGCAGTTTATCAATGACTCATTGTATGGGGCAACACAACAGAAGATGTTTTTGAGAAAGGGGAGAAAATAATTGAGATTCTCCTGAAAGCTGTTTTTGTCATTAAACAAAATAGCGTCAAGGGACCTGCCCAGGAAATTCAGTTCCTAGGAGTAAAGTGGCAAGACAGCTGTCAACAGATTCCAACAGAGGTGATTAATAAGATAGCTACCATGTCCTCACTGACCAGCAAGAAAAAAACACAGGCTTTCCTAGGCACCATGGGTTTTTGGAGGATGCACATCTCAGAATACAACAAGACTGTAAGCCCTCTCTACCTTGTGACATGGAAGAAAAACAGCAAGCCTTTGAACAGATCAAACAAGAAACTGCTCATCAGTAGCCCTAGGGCCAGGCAGGACAGGATGTGAATAACGTGCTGTGCACCACAGCTTGGAGCCTCTGGCAGAAGGTGCCTGGAGAGACTCAAGGATGACCTCTTTGGTTTTGGAGTCAGGTATACAGAGTGATGCCTTAGGTTTTAACTTTTATATTTTTCAAATCCTGTACTGCCTAGTGTGTAACTCCGAAGTTTCTTGTAGCCTGTTTATTTCTGCTCTCTCAGGCTAGGTAGACATAACAAAGCCTCTCCAGGCCTGCTCTCCAAGGACACCCAGACCGTCCTAGGCCCAAAAAGTATAAACCAAAGAGCCTCTGAGAGGGGGGCAAGCTGAGGGGAAATGACATCATTAAACTGAAACTTTAATTGGAGAATTAACCCTGATATGCAAATGAACCAAACCTATAAAAGTGTGAAGAACTCATGACCTGTCATCCATCTTGGGGTCCATCTTGGCAATAGCCTCTGGCTCCCCAGGGGGTATCTTTGAAGGCTTTTCAAATAAATACCTACTTTTATTGCCTTACTCCTATCTAGTCTCTGTGTCTAGGAGGCCTCTTAAGGTATCAAGAGGATCTGAGGCCAGCTACACTCCAACTGTGAAAGAGAGTCTTGCAGCCTATGAAGGGGTTCAAGCTGCGTCAGAGGTGATTGGCACTGAAGCACAGCTGCTTCTGGCACCCTGACTACCAGTGCTGGGCTGGATGTTTAAAGGAAAGGTCCCTGCAACCCATCATGCCACCAATGCTACCTGAAGTACATGGATTGCCCCCATTACACAAAGAGCTTGAACAGGAAATGCAAATTGCCCTGGGATCTTGGAAGTCATCACCAACTAGCCTGAAGGTGACAACAACCAGCCCGCCTTTCCCACAGGTGAATGCAATTCAGGTATGTTTATATATATTCTCCTATAAAGAGAGACAACTCATTCCAGAGGGTGCTCGTTTAAATTGTCTGAAACCAAGACACCAATGACTGGGAAAAGGGAAATAGACCCCCATTTTTAAAATGGGAAAGCCGAAGACCCAGGGAACTACAGACCAGTCAGTCTCACCTCTGTGCCAGGCAAGATCATAGAGCAGATTCTCCTGGAAATGATCCTAGGGCACATGGAAAACAAAGAGGTGATTGGTAACAGCGGCCATGGCTTTACTAGGGTCAAATCATGCCTCTCAGGTTTGGTGACCCTCTGTGCCGGGGCTGCAGCGTTGGCGGGCGGGGCAGAGAAAACGACATCGTCTGCCCGGATTTATGCAAATCGTTTGACAGTGTCCCGCATGACATCCGTGCCTACGACCCTCCCACCCTGCCCGCCCCAACAAGTTCGTATTTGTCCGCTCATTCTTGGGGTAGTGGGGTGGGGTTCCACGAACTGGGGCTCCCCTTGCCCCGCCGCCTGGCACAGCAATAACCCGTCGCATATCCTGCCATCCCCAGCGTACCACGAGCGGAGCGGAGCCCGTGAGCGCCGGTGCCTTCACCGCGCCACTCCGCACCGA
>NW_008237436.1:957374-984017 GCF_000691975.1 Corvus brachyrhynchos
CGCCTCCTCCTCAGCCCCCAGAGCCGCCGCCGTGCCCGGGCCGGGCCGGACCGCCCCGCTCGCTGCCCGCCGGCAAACGCAGGGCAAGCGTCCCCCGGCTTTCCCTTCCCCTGCCCCTTCCGTACTGGGGCACCCCAGCACTTCCGCCGCGGGAGGCGTCCAGACAGCCCCTCCGTGCTCTCCCTGGCCACCGCGGGAGCCACCGGGGCGACTCGCCTTGCAGCCCACCCGCTGCTGCACCCTGGGCAGTCACCCATGCACCCTCCCGGGCTCCCCTTTCCTCAGGATCCTTTCTCCAGAGAGGCTTTTCTAAGTGGGACCTGCCGGCTGCAACAAGGGATTTGCACACGGCGGTTACGATCCCAGTAAGAAAAGCATCTGCATTCTGTAAAGCATCATTTAAAATAAAACTTACAAAAGTTAACAGTATAAAGAAGGAGAACAGTAGAGTTAAGCTTACGTCCCTTTAGATGCTGGAAACCCCGTGTTGTGCAGCACTGGAGAGTAGCAGCATGCCCTGCAGACCCCATCAGAAGGAAGGATTAGTCCATTCTGGTGATTCAAGCTTTTATAGGATTTTCTTAGAAAAAAACAACTCCATTCATCATTCCTATTGTCAAACAGAGAGATGTTCACATAAGAACTTCTTGGTGCACTGTGAGATAAAGGCAAGGCCACGCAGATGTGTAATCACTGGTATAAAGTGGGAGCTGCCCACAGGTTCCTCTGTTACCATCACACGACTGAATCTGCCCTGCACCAAGGCAGAAGTGCAACATGGCCCAGGCCTGAAGGTGATGCTGTTGGTGCACAGCACAGCACGGCCTTGTGCCTTCTCAGATGCACTGTTACATGGATCACTAATCCTCACTGTGCAATGGTCTTTAAGTCAGAATCACTGCAGGAGCCCACAAAAGTAGTTTGATATCTCCATCAGTCTAGATACAGTTTGGAAGGTCCTGAATTTAAAAGCAATTGTTCTCTGTACCAGGGGATTTAGGATATTGGTGTGGAGTGTGTTGCTTATGCTGATAAGGTAGCAGTCTGTACAGAGTCCCTACACTGACGTTTTGACAGTATAATTTGTTATTTAAGAGAAAAGGATTGTACAGAGATAGGCTGAGTAAAAACCAGACAGCAAGTTTTGATATTCAGAATGTTAGCTGGAGTTCAGCTGGAACATGATCAATAGTTTTCATGAAGAAGACTTTGGCCTAGCAGGCTGCATCCAGCTTCAAAATGAAAGAACCAGAGAGATTTATCTGTCACACATGGTATCTTCTCCCAGAGGTTTTAAGTTACAAGACATCCTTTGATTTGATTGCTGTAGTCTGACTACTAATTCCACTAAAGTCTGTTATAAACTCCAGAATGATACTGAAATTTATTGAAATTCTCTGCTGGCTACATAATAATTTTCTTTATATTTTGACAGCAAATATGTCTCCATCTCTGTCTTTTAGTTTCTCTTCCATGGATATTCCTCATTTTATTTTCCTTGCCATTTCACTAGTTGCTTTGTAAAAGTTAATTTCTCTAATGAATGGAACTACAGCAAAGAGTCACTTGTGTAATGTTTGGACTAACTTAAAGCTCCACTGATGTGGCTAGGGGTCATCTCACAGGCCTTGCTGCAGAGCAGACCTCTCTGAGCAGCACTCAATATCCTCCACCTCCTCCTGTTCCACAGTACCTTGGGATTGGTGCTTATTTGTCTTACACAAAGTTCTTCTGCAAACACAGAAAGCAAGCTAATGTCTTTACCAAATAGCAGAAGCAAACGAGGAAAGCCAAGCAAACTTTCCATGTGAAGTTCCTGAACCATGCTTACTTCACATAGCAACACTTAAAGCCATTTTTTTCTGAGGACAGCAAACATAACCTCTTACATCATCAGTGTTGTAGTCTGAGAAGGATCTTTTTGGCTGTTCTGCTGCCCTTGAAGTAAACATGACAGAGATTGTCATTCCCCTTGTAAGTCAGAAGGACCATCTGGCACTATATTAGAACAGTATTCTATTAAATTCATCAGCATGCTAATTATAGGATGCCTAGTGAATGGTTAAACTGCCAGATGCTATGAAGATATATCACTGTCTGTTTACGTAGTTAGGCAAACGTTTAATTAATCCTCCAGCTGCTGTGTCTGCTTTACCTATGAACATATCTAAATTGCATTCACCTGTGGAAAAGGCGGGCCAGTCGTTGCCTTTCAATAAGAAAAGAAGCTTAAAGGACTTCGGTGAAACATACAGCATGTACGTGTATGATTTAACTGTGCATGCTGGTAATTGCATCAAAACCAGTTACAGACTCTTCCACTTCAGTTCCTGGATTGTGCTTCCTGATCCTTGAATAATCTTTTAGTGGTCTTGCAAGTTTTGAAAGCTGTTTTAGAAACTTCAGCAATGCCATGTTAGAAATCTCAAGATAACAGCCTCAGTTAATAGGATGTCTACAAGTGATCCTACAGCCTTTTACTTTTCCCCATTCTAAGGAGTCTTTCATTCAGAAAATACTGAAGAGGGTAAGTGACCTTCCATTATCACACAATATTTAATATTGGTCCCAGGGTGTTTAGCCTTCCCATGAGGCTGCTTCTTTACTGAAACACTGAAAAACAGAACCCATTTGGGGTGTGGCCTTGGCTAAGGATGATTTGCAGAGTATTACTCTTTTGCAATTGAAAATGTTTCTACTTGGCTTGTGCTTGGCTCTATTTGGTATTCTAAGGTCTAGAGATGAGATCTGGAAAAATTGGACTTAGTGATCTAGCTAAAGTCTAGCCTCCATTCACTCAAGTTTCCATTACACTTCCCTTTTTTGTGTTTAGGAACCAGATTTCAGAAAAGGTGCTTTATTTCCACTTAGTATTGGGCCCACAGTCAGCCTGAACTTTTCTTAGAATCCATTCCAAGGCACAGGCATTGTGCAGACCAGAGATACATATGGACAACAGGCTGAGACTCAGCTGCAGATCTCGAGTCCCCTGAGTCAAGAGCTTTTTTGGATGGGCAGCATCCTTGGCTGCACACAGTTTGTTGACCTCTGTTGATTGCCAAAGGTGCATCATGCAACCGAAATTGCCAGAATTGTTTTTCATTTTTGCAAAAAGTCATTGGCATGGTTTTGGAACGGGCCCACAAGCATTTTTCCAGACAATTCATGAGCACAGGAGTTACTGCATAACAAAGAGCAGTGCCAACAGGCAGACGAGACGCAGCCAAGCGTTTTGAAGGCTAAAGGAATTTAATAGCATTTTGTGACCTTTTTTGCCACAGTACTGACAAGAGTAGGAAGAAATAGGATATACTGGGAAGTTATTCAGGAGATACCAGGGACATAGGCTTTAGGGGAAAAAAAGTGCAGAGTTTAGAGCTTCTACACTGAAAGTAATAGTTTAAATAATTTCACTATTTTAAGCCTACTTTATTTATCATTTTCTTCTTCCTTTGCTAGCATTCTTCTTAGCCAGTTTTCGTAATATGTGTCTCATGAGACACACACAGCCTTCCCTCTTGGGCACAAACACTGACAACATGATCCACGTGATGGCTACCTCAGGGTTAGATGCTGGTAAACATGCCTCATGCAGCTCAACAATAGAAATCTAGGCAGAATATTTGGGAGTATATGGTGGGCTAACCCTGGCTGGGTGCCAGGTGCCCACCAAAACTGCTCAGTCACTCCCCTACTGAGCTGAGCAGGGGAGAGAAAATAAAAAAAAAAGGCTTGTGGGTCGAGATAAGGGCAGAGAGAGTTACCAATTACCATAGTGGGCGAAAACGACTCGACTTGGGGGAATTCGTTCAGTTTATTGACAATTAAATCCACGTATGACAATGAGAAATAGAACCAAATCTTACAACAACTTCCCCCCACCCCTCCCTTCTTTCTGGGTTTAATTTCCCTCCTGAATTCCCTACCGTCTCCCCCCCAGCAGTGCAGGAAGACAGGGAATGGTGGTTGCAGACAGTTCATCACACATCTCTATGGGCTGCAGGGGGATACCTGCTCCACTATGGACCTCTGTGGGTTGCAGGGCCACAGCTACCTCACCATGGTCTTCATCACGGGCTGCAGGGGAATCTGCTCTGGCGCCTGGAGCACCTTTTCCCCCTCCTTCTCCACTGACCTTGGTGTCTGCAGGGCTGTTTCTCTCCCATATTCTCACTCCTCTCTCCGGCCGCAGTTGCCGTGTTTTTTCCTCCTTCTTAACTCTGTTTTTCCAGAGGCACTATCTGATGGCCTTGGCCTTGGCCAGCAGCGGGTCTGCCTTGGAGCCAGCTGGCATCGGCTCTGTTGAATATGGGGAAGCTTCTGGCAGCTTCTCACAGTTGCCACCTGTGTAGCACCCCCCACCACCAAAACCTTGCCACACAGACCCAGTACAGAGATAAGATATTGATGTCTCAGGAGCTGTGTTCAGTGCTTCAGAGCTGTGTTTAGTGCTTCTTGGAGTTTATGGTGTTTTCCTGGGAAAGCAGAAATAATATATCTCTGTTCATCCCTTGCAGTTTTCCTTACTCTCTGTGTTTGGATTAAGAGTGTCTTGTCCTGTCACACACTCAGTTTTTTTGTGCTCTGTAAAGTCCTCTGTGGATTGGGCCTGCAGCACCAAGAAATGGCCTTTCCTCAGAAGCTCCCAGTAACTGGAAAAAGCACAGCACTTGCAAAGTGTTACATTTGATGGTTCTGGAGGTTTTTCCACTGTTTCTTTTAAAGATACCAAAGTTGCTGACTTTCCAGGCACACTGCAAAAGACATTTATGTAAGAGGGTTTTCAGAGGAGGCAGAGATGTGCATTCCAGCTGACAGTGGAGGTAGATAGTTGGCTGAACTGCTGAGGCTTAACTTGACAGTATTTTTGCATAATTTATTATGGCAATTCCATAGGGCCTTGGGAACCGATCTTGATTTTTTAGATTTAAATAAATAAATGATGGATCGTGGGACAAACTGGCACTCCATTCCAGGAGATGAACCTGAGACACATCAAAGGCAGGCTCCCAGTGCCAGACTCAACTGCAGTTTTACAACTATGCTAAGCTATGCAATTATCTTAAACCACAATGATCCTGTTGGATTTGCAGGGGGAAATTTAGCATCAATCTCCGTACACAAAACAAATAAACAAAATCAGCACTGCCTTTTCATATTAACACAGCACAGCACAGTGCCAGAATGAATTATCATCTACGTTCAGAAGCGCTGCTGCTGTGCTGGTTGCCTCACAGATAAATTAAAATTTATAACTCTTTGTCTGAGAAGCTTGTGACTACAGAGCACAGCAATGACCTGTAGAGATTGTGACCAGTAAGGTAACTGGGAAGAAACTGTGATTGTCCAAAGCACTGCTGGTTAAGTCAGCATTTTACCCTGCTGGGGTATGCAGCCGTGCTGCTTT
The DNA here is from genome assembly GCF_000691975.1 of Corvus brachyrhynchos. Lineage (NCBI taxonomy): Eukaryota > Metazoa > Chordata > Aves > Passeriformes > Corvidae > Corvus > Corvus brachyrhynchos. The sequence continues at coordinate 962,782 of NW_008237436.1, forward strand.
CATTCATTGTTGTCTCCATTTCTGTCCATTCCCTCACCTCGCGAAAAAGGACTGCAAGAGTTAACCCTAAGACAGATGAAGGATGATTATGGCAGAAAAGTATCCCCAGGGCTAGAAGAGAGGAGACAACTGCCACCAAGAGATTGGGTGGCTAAAGTACTGTGAGGGAAAAAACAACCCAGGGTGCAATGCTCATTTTAAACCAATGGGGAGAGACAGCAGGCAGCAAGGCGACAGAGATTAACTATGGCAAGTCAGTAAGCAAGCAAATAAATAAATAAATAAATAACCATTACACATCACTTAACAGCATGATCACTGTCAGAGAGAACAGAAATTCTCTGGAGTTTCCTTCTCTGTCAACTGGGCTGGAATCCAGCAGGAGAACAAACTCAGAGGCAGCTTTCATTTAAAAGACAATTTGCTTATTAGCCAGGCAGAAAATCCCATTAAAAAGAGAGGAATTTCCATGACTGTGCTGCAGTATTAATTTTCAAATATTCTGCCAAAAACTTTGGGTATTTTGCATAAGATGAAACCATAATTCTGGATGGGACCTTGAGTGGGAGGTGGGGCATGAGCTGACTTTCTCAGGAGAAGTCCCAGGAGGCAGTTTGACTTGAGAGACTTAAGATTCCTTCTCTGCCAGATGTATATATATGTATTTCTAATCTGGATTAAACTGTTTGATGGGAATGTTTGCTTCCTGGCAGGGAGTGGGTATGTGCAATGTTGAATTTGACTCATGTCATTCCTTTTCTGCTCATTTGGTAATACTGTTTTGGCAAAAATAAGGTGCTGACTCCTGGTATGTTAGTACTGCTAAACAAATGTGGGGCAGGGGGTGGGGCTGAGCACTGGTCCCAACTCATCTCTGCTGAATTTTTAGTTTGCTCAAGGGCTGACCTGACCACTCCAATGAATGTTTTCCAAGAGAGAGCCCAGGAGTGCTTCTGGGGAGAGTCTTTTCTCAGCAGCTCCTGCCAGAAGGCACCATGAATGAACCTGACCCTCCATCATTGGTGTATGTGCTCGTGCCACACACTGGTGTGAATAAAACATCCACTTACAGGTTCTTGAAGTTCAGAGTTGCAGAGCAAACCCTAGATTATTTCAGAAAAAGAAAACAAGGTAAAGTTTCCCAGCCCTCTAAATCATAATTTTGTTGCTGAAGGGGCACCAACTGGGTACCAGAGGACATCCAGAGAGAGGATAGAGTGAGAGTGCTACACGAGGAGCGTGTCCTGGGCTGTGTGGATGTGAGACAGTCCATGTCACTCAGGGATAGGAACCAAACCCTCTGTTTTGTTAGTTTTAATAGAATGGACATAGTCTTTGCCATCCAACCTTTCAACCTGAGATACTGGAGTTCAGACCCTCCTCCAGCTGCCCAGGGAAAAGAACAAACACTTTTTCCCATCGAGAGCATCAGGCAGGTGTAAATCAGGGCTGTGGCCAGAAGCTGCACATCTCATCTCAGCACCAGCTCACAGGTGGGTTTTGCAAGGAAAACACAGCTAATAGATCTAATTAGACCCTTGCCTTCACAATGTGGTGGATGAGAGATCTCATCTGGAAACTCTCCCACAGAGAAGTTTTTTCTATGTTGTCAGATTCAACATTCACCTTAGCTGAAGGAGGGGTCAGTTTTGCAACATTAATGGATCAAAACTTTTTCCCCTTTAGCACCATGCATGGTGCCACAGCACGGCAGAACCCCTAAAAATGCATACCTACACAAGCTTTTAGCATCTCCAGTTAAAACTTGTCCCTCCTTTGCTCCAGGCATATTGTCAGTTACTGCATCTCAGCTGCAGGGTGGAAAATTCTAGCCAAAGGGAATCTTCTATAAATTGCTGAATTAAATCATAAAGCACTCATATGACCATTTCACAAGATATTTTAACTGGAACAAACCCAGCAAGAATAGTCATGTGGAGATGATGAGGCTTTAACTCTGCAGTGCCATGACCTTTTGCTGATGGGAAAGTGCCCAGAAGGATTTTCTTGGGAATTGATTTTCCTCTTTAATGCTGCTAATAAGAGATGTTGATAATAAAGATTAACCTAGGTATCTCTAAATAAAAATGGCATGCCTCTGCTGTGGTTCACCTGCAGGAAAATGGGTCCAAATCCCTTTCTAGATCTAAGGACTAAAAGAGAAGTACAATATGCAAAACAATTATTATAATCCATCATTTTCACTGAAACAAAGCAGAACAACAAACAATTATGATAGTAGACTGAATCATAAAATGGCAGTATGCCAAGGTGTGTATCAGCTGAGTCTTCTTACTTGGCAAAATAAAGAGGATTAGGGGAATGACTCATCTGTTGATTGGAAAATCTACTTTAAAGTTGCAAAGAAATTCAAGCAACAACATTTAATAAGCAATAACTTGCTGAGCAAAAAGCTTCTGTTCACTTACAGCTGCACTCCCCAGCTTGTAAACTGTGGATGCTCTGGAGCAGCAGAACATACCCAACTCTGATGTCAGTCCCTCATCACGAGTTTGCATCTTCTTGTGTTTGCTATGGTCCTAGTGAGTGGGGTCATATTAGCAACAACAAAATATGTGATGTATTTGTATAGGGGGAAATGCTGTTTTTGCTGTAGCTGTCAGTGACAATTTTATTCCTGGTTGCAGTGCAGTCAGTGTTTTAACCTTTCCTACAAGTTTTGTCTCCTCCTATATAAAGTCTGGATTCCTCCTACACCAAGCTTAGATTCATAATGCAACTGAAGTTGTGAGTTTAAAACTATTTGTGGCCACCAAAGCGATGCCTGAGCTGTTGTAAAATAGAAAAAACCATGCTGTTCAAGCTCGGACTTCAACCCGCCCTCATGCCCTGTTCTCAGAGCAGCCAGCAGCTCCCTGCCCTGCAGGCGCTGGTGGGGGTTCCAAACAGTGCAGCAGCTCTGGGCAAAGCCACCCATGCTGGGGAGGTCCTGGCGAACTGCCCGTCCATCATCTTGTCTGAAGCCTGGGCTCATTCAGCCCAAGCTGCTGCTTTGTCTTCATCTCACAAAACCCCCATGTCACCAGACACCTCAGCAAAACTCAGGCTTCACTCTGCTCAGCAGCCTGGTGAGGATCTAGGTAACAGGTTTGTGTAAGTGCTATGTGGCTGTGCCTCCACTATGCATAACTGCACTGTGTTGGTGTTTGGCAAGTGCCATCTGGTTTTCATTTTCTTTCACAGTGTAATTCATCACCTCCACCCCCACAGATTCACAGTGCAACTGCCTTTCTGCTTTCAAGACAATTTCAGCTACATTGAGTATGTTTTGATTTACTTTAGCTAAAACCCAGCAGACACTACCATCAAATCATTATCCTTTAAGTTAAGTTGATTTGCAAATTTTAGCAAGATAGGACTACTCATAAAATCTTAATTGATAAGGTAATAAGATGCTCAGAAGATGAAAGGACCAACCATATAATAACTCTGCTCACTATAATATAGGAAAATACTTTGGAGAAGCATCTTAAGCATATTAAAACCCATCAGGATATATAAGCAGTAAGAATAATAGTGAATAATTAGAAGAGGTGTAGAGATGAAAACACCTATTGTAGCTCAGTACAGGAAATTGTCTAATAGTCCTTGTTGTGACTCAAATTACTATTTCTTTTAAAAAGACTGGAAGCATCTTTCATTAAAAACTAATTTTTGAATCTTACACTGTGAGAGGGGAGACTGGCTTGTTCTATTTGTGGATCTGTGTACAGACAAGGTCAGCTAAATAAAATTAAAAGCTAAAAAGGAGTAAAAGAGCTGATTACAGAAGTAACAAAAACAAGTAACTGACAAACCAAGAAGAATGTTTTTGTTGTGGATTCTTGAGGCTTCTGGTGAGCAGTTTTCTCCCCTCCACTTAAACAGATACACTGTAAACACCATTGGACATAGCTGTAAGGAAAACTGTAAAGAGAGAATAAGCTCCAAAGCAGCAGCCCACCTCTGGTGACATGGATTATTTTCTTTCTCAGTAACTCTGGAAGCCCACTTTGCACTGTAAATTTACTTTCTCCTCAGCTATGTCTTAGGGATCACTTTACACAACAGTTATTTTCATTGAGTGGCATTGCGTGTCGAGGTATTGTGAATTGCAAACTGGTTTTTCAGGTTAAAGGGACATTGTCAGAAAACAATACTGTACATGCACATATGCACATTTAATACCTTATAAAATCTATTAACTCAAGCAGGCAAAAGCCTGGGAAGTGTCAGAGGTAATGCCATCTGTGCAACTCTAGATCTGCCCTTTCCCCACATGCATCATGGCTGCAATCTTTAATGACATGATCACCAATTTATTTTCTTCCCAGGGGCTCCTGTCTCATTTAGTGTCCTCTGCTGGGTGGTCCTCCTTCAGCTTCCTGTTCCTTGGAGATCTCCAGGCTCACTGCACAGCCAAACATCCACATATTTTCCACAGGAATAACAAGTGGAAATTATCTCATGCAGAGTACGTGACCTTTGCTGAATTTAAAGCCATATTTAGTAGGAAGGCATTAGAGCTTCTGCCTGTTTTAAAATTCTTCTAAATAAGTGGAAAACAATATACTTTCTTAGGAGTCACTGATTTAAGCAGAGGATAAAGCAAATCCATTGCATGGATGACTTCAGCCTGGACAGTTAACTTCAGAGGTGAAAAGTAAACAAACCCAATGTCTAATAAAGGTGAATGTTGGAAGGTTCTGACTGGGTGACATGACTGGCTTTATCGATCACTCAGTTTGTATTTTGATAAGCCCACTGCAGTCCTGGGAGTTTCCTCAAGAGCCTTGTTGAAGAAGAGGAACAGGACACCAGAGGCTGGGGTCTAGGTCTGGGCTCCAAGTAAAACAGCTGCAAAAAAAATGGGAGGAGAAGTGTCCAGGGCTGGTTCTGTTCTCTTGTCCCTTCTATGCCCTCAGCGTGGTCTGTGGGTGAGGGTGTTGCTGCAAAGCAAAAGCCACCATTGTTGGGCACCTGGAGACCTGGAGGAGGAGTGGTCAGCTTCCCTTTTGGTTTCATTCCCTTCCTTTGTGGAGCAAGCAAGACAGCAAAAAATAAGTGACCAACACAAGGCTCCAGGTTTGCTTTCACCCACTTAAAAAACTAAGGCCAGGCAATTAAACCAACTACAGCAGCTAAAATAGTCTTTCCCCAGAACAGGAATGAAGCCACCCAATCCCATTTGTCCCACCGTTTCTGGGTTGCCAGTATTGCTTCAATTTTGCCATTCATCCCTCCCCCACTCCATCTGATTATCTGTATAAAAGGCTAATAAATTCTCTGCTGAATTTTAAAAAGTAGCATTATTTGCATTTTGAACACCCAGCCGTGCAGGATTCAGCCCATTTAATTATTACGCTTCAGAGGATGTACCCGGTTTTGTCACTCACCCTCACCAAGGAGGCACAGGCTAGCAAGGGATGAGCAGTGGGATTATCAGTCACTTGGCCTGCTGGTGTTTATTTAGATGTTACCAATTGCCACTCCTGATTTGGAGCCTAATTTAAACTTCAGATTCAAGACTGCTATCCTAGGGATGGATCCATGCTGGTACTAGCTCTTTAAGTGTGTGCACCAGGAACCACATTCAATTTGACTAGGCTTGCATAAATCTTTGCCGAATGAAAAGGATGAATTTCCAGCCTGTGTCATGGACTTGTACTTCCATTAAATGCCACTGTGTTCCACTTAATTTTTGAATGTTTTGTTTACTTGGATTCACCTCTAACCACATTGCAGTGAAAAAGAAATTCTTCCAAGGGCTAACAAGTATGTTTATAGTAAAACTTTTTAGAAGGTGCTCATAATTTCCTCTCTATTAATTTTCCCACTGTTTCATTATCTGCAATGTGCTTACGTCAAGCTCTCTTGGCAACGTGCAGGCTTTTATCTCATGTATTGTGTAGTGCCAAGTGCTGGTTTTTTTCTTTTGAAATAACATAGGGTTTGAAATTTTAGATCAAGATGCAAGTGTTTCTTCTCTGATAAAGATTTTGGGTCAAGCAACTATTATTCCTTTATTATCTCAGCTGAAATTTCTCCCAAGCAGAAGAGTGAGAACTAAGGATGTCATAAAATCCATTAAAACTCATACAGTGTAATTATTGCAGTGAGTTACACTGGTGAAATAGCATTCCTTGGGACACCTGAGCTGATCTAATGGATCCCTCACACCAAACCAGACCTCCTTTTGCAAGCATGGAGGTTTCAGATTGTCTTACTGAATTATATATTGCTTTTCTTTAACACCAGCCCATTTCCTTGGGGAAGGCCTCCAGGGCTGTCTCTGTACAGAGCAAACACAGCAGGGAGCTATTGCTGATGCTGGGTGGCTTAGGCAGTTTCATTATAGAAGCATTTGCTACTATTCTCCTCTCCCAGCATGCCTTAGACCCAGACTAGATCAATAAAAATTAAATTAAAATAACATACATATGTATGAATGTTAGATTATATATATATATACTGCATCTGCTGCACACCTCTCCTGATATATTATATGTAGACCTGAGTGTGTGTGTCTTTGTGTTTAGGATACATACAATATGCAATCCATACAATCTGAAATTTGTTACATCATCTTGAGCAAGTTGAAATTTGCTGGGGAAGGTGATATCCTTTATTATACCTAATGAGAAAGTTGATCTAAAAAAAAAAAAATTACATAAGGCTTTGCGTACCCAAATGTTTGCCCCCTGCTTTAAACTGCCTCAGATGGGCTAACAAGAGATAATATTTCTCCTTGCAAAAGTTGTGTCTGCAGATCATGATAGGTTTTACATCAGGAGCGTGATTGCTTTCTCTATTGGAGAAGGAAGGTGCTGCTCAGAGAGCAGCCATCATGACAGAAGGACCCTCTGGTTCCACGTGGAGCAGGAGGGGCACAGGGAGAAGCCCATGTGACACACCATGCCTTGCATGACTGACTGCTCTGCAGAGGTGCATGGGTTTCACTGCACCTGGCAACCTTCCTAGGACTGCCTGGTGGCCAGCTGTGCTTTAGAGGTGGCCTCTCCTAGACTGCCAGCAAATCTGCCTCTTTAGATAAGCTGTGTCTTTCTTTGCAATGCTTGGTTAAAAAAAAAACCCAACTTTTTTAACATAAGCCCCTCCAGTGCTGTCAGGGCTTCCTGATGTGCAGTCTGTCCTCCTCTCCTGTGCACTGCTGGGGAGCTGTGTGCAAGGAAGAAGACTTGTGCACTGCCAAAGCCTGTGTGAGGGTGGAGAAACTGTGACTGAAAGCAGCAGGCCAGAGAGAAGGTAAGTACATGGTGGGAGCTGTCTGTGGCAGCCCTTTGCCGCTGGGTGAGCTCTGGAGGTAGATCAACATGGGTCAGCTGGGGAAACACCATCAGACATAACTATAAGGAAAATATTAACTTGACTCTATTAATATCAACAGTTTAATTCATAAAAGATATTTGATAAATATTGTTTTGTGGCCTGTATTTCCTCCTGACTCACCTGTCTGTGAGAAAGAAGGACATTTATGACAAGGAGATTGGGCAAAATGAAAATCAGGAGCTCTCTGCTGCCCCGTGCATCCCTGTTAGAACACTGGCAAGCATTTTCAAATCAATTGAAAGGTACCACCTTTAAAGTCATCCCAAATATTTTTACCTTTTCCTGCTCATTATCTGTCTTACAGATGATTCAAACGTACTTTCTTTCTGTTTTCATCCAGTAGCATCATCCATCACAAAGCCCTGTTAAAGCAACAGCTTGGAGGCACATCATGGCAATCTTTACTTATAGTAAAATCTCCTGCTCTTGTAACAACTTTCTAGTTTTCATTACTAAAAGCTCTGAAATTAGAGTGGGCATTAAGTAAGATGGGGCAAGCCTTATTACAGAGCTAGTGTGGATTCTGCTAGGTACAATCACTCCTCTCTCCTCCCCTCTGCTAAGTAGAATCCCTCCCCTTTCCTCCCCCCTGACCTCCAGGTCTCCTCCTTAATTGATTAAAGGCATATTTCCACTGTAAGATTTATAGACATGTTGAAGCACATGCCTCTGATTCCTTTCTCTTTTACAGCATCCCTGTAGTGACAATTATGGGTATTTGCTTGTAGACCAGTTACCCACTGCCATGAACATTGCAGTGGGAGACCCCATTTGGGAGGCAAGAGTCATCTTCTGCCTGCTTGTTCCAGCTACACCAATGCACATGGATAAACCAGCACAACCATCAGCATTGTGTCTTGGCTGGAAACCATTAAAACATTTAAAGAGCACCTTCATTTGAATTCAAACATTTTTCAAGGGCTCCAGTCTTTGAACGAAAATTAGCTTGTGCTACTTTGTGTTTGTGTCAGACCATGGGTAATGATGTGTTACCAAAAAATTTATTATTTTTTTATATTTTAGTACCTGATGCAGAGAGTATAATGCTTTTCATCTTTGGGACAGTGGACAGGTGGCACAGGCAGCGAGAGCATGACCCTTGGGAGGAACATTAAAGGTGATCAGACTGGAATGAGGGCAACTCTGGTCTCTTTGCTGCAACTTTTGATTTTCAGTAAGAGAAATGAACTGAGTTTGTGACTGTATGTCCTCTTCATAAAGTACCTTCACCACTAAAAATCTTAGATATTTGCAAACTCTTACCTTCCTTTCAAGGTAAGAGTACCTACCTAGGTACCTTCCTCTCCTGCATAACAGACACCATGTGTCTCTGCCCATCTGTATCCTCCACCCCACTGTGGCATGCCAGGAGTCTGTACATCCTCACTGAGTTCTGAAGCCAAACCAGTTTACAGCAGCAGCTATAGGGAAAAGGCAAGTTCACACAGAGGCCTTACGTGGTGAAATGCCAATGATGCCCCACACAGTAACTGCATACAGCCAAGGATTTTTTACAGACTTTTCTACCCCTGCTCTACTATTTCTAATTCTGCTTTAGCCTTCCTGAGATTAGAAGGGGGAAGAAGAGGCAGAATTGCCTGTACTGTTCCAAATGAGCATGCACTAGGAATTCACGTTGCATTGCAAAGCTTTCTGTTTGATCAGCTGGTACTTTCCTAGTACCGTCCATTATTCTCTTTGTTTCCTGCTGCTGAGTCCAGAAGCTGATATTTTCATAGAATCATCTTTTATGAGCTGGAATAATTTCCTGAATGGCAGTATATATTAAAGCTATCACAATGTATAAAATTGGACTTCTTTTTACTAATTGTACCTGATTTTATATTTATCAGTGTTACATTTCTTTTGCTATTTTATTGCCCAGTCATTCAATCTCATGATATCCTTCTGCAACTCTTTGCAGCTTTTGTCTTTACTCTCAAGCCTGAGTAGCTTAGTATTGTCAGTAAATTCTGTCCCTGACTTCCCAAATTCATTTCCAGAACATTAATCAATACATTGACCAGCACAGAACTAGTTTTTAACTTCATTTATAATATTTTAATTAGTCTTCCATAATTATCCCTTCTTTCTCATTTCACACAATTGGACACTAGGCATGAGATGTTGCTAAAAGCCCTTTTAAGATTTAAGTAAACTTTATTAGCCAGATCATTCTGACATAAATGCTCAGAGATTCTTCCAAAGACCTGTAATAGATTTCATGGTTGTGTATCCAATACATCTACTCTTTCATTATGGTTTATGTCAATTGGCAAGGTACAGTCATCAATTCTTTTGAACCTCTACAGAAATCTCACACACAGGTGTGGTGGGGTTTTTTTTGTTTGTTTGTGTGTGTGTGGTAGAATTTTTTTCTTTCCTTGAACCATATTTGCCATTTTTTTCTCTCCTCTGATACTTATGCACTTCTAAGCACAAGTTAGTATTTCAGAAATCTCATGAAAATACTTAATGACGTTAATGAACTGACCACCTGCTAGTAACTTATCAGAGTGTTTCAATAAGCCATTTACTAACACTTAAATTCAGCCAGATCTTCTGATTAAGATCCTGTCAAAAATTGTTAACAGCATGAAAAGTTTGCTAAGCATGTCAACAGCAAATAGAGATAAAAATCTCTGTATCCATTCTGGTCTATTCTTCCACATTTACACCTTGACCACACAGTCACCCAAATTCTTTGACAACTGTCAGGGACAGTACTATACTGAGAGCTAGTAGCAGGAACAAATTCAGCCTCATCAAATCATGGGGAGATAGTATTACTCCCATACAGCACACAGATAGGTTTAGTGCTGGCAGTTCTAATATCCAGACTTCCTGTCGCACAGGAAACATTCTTCTGGATTGTTTTTTTTCATTAAAAAGTGCTATGAAAACATTTTGAAATTAAAGTATTATCAGTTTTCCATTGCAAGTCAAGTTTTCCAATCTACACAGTTTAGATAAGGAGCAGAGCAAGAGATGACTCTGTCATCATCTGTAAATGACTCTATGGGTGATAAGAAAAAAAACCTGCCATATTAAATCTCTAAGCTACCTGAAAACAGAACACAGGATGTTGAAGACAAATTAATCCAGAATAAAGCCTCCCCTTCATAATGATGTTTATTGACTACTAAGAAGAATTTAAATACATAGACTTTAGTTATTCAGGAGTTCAGTTATTAATTTGTTTGTAAGAGATCCCACCATAGCTGAGAGTGAATTACCAGGCTTGTTCTTGCTGTAACTGGGCAGTATTCTTCACCTCTGTTTTGCAGATCCAGTGACACAATTACATGTAGTTTCCTCAGACTCAAAATGTGATACTATGATAAAGTATGTCTATCCCATATCGCATTTGTATCAGTGTTACTTTGGCTTTAATGCAGTAACAAATCATCCTGTGTGCATAAATTAATATGTTCCTACTTTAAAATTTCATATAAGCAACATGACTTTGATGTTTTATGAACACTGAAAGACTCAAATATATTGAATCATTTACCTGAAGAAAAGTCTTTGTTCTAACCTTTTTATGGCAACTGCTGGAAAACACAAGTTTTGCAGATGCAATCTCCCAAAGGAGTAGAATAAAATAGTAATACAAAACCAGAGCAAGATTTTTTTTAAACACAGGCTGAGAAAGGAGGGGTAGAATAAAATTGGTGAATGAGATTAAGTAAGCTTAGCTTGGCATTGCTCTCATGGTATAATTATGCTGCTACAGTTATACTATTATAAATTATTATGTTTCCAAAGCAACATATCAGTAGTAATTCCACTGAAACCAAGGATGTAAGGACTACAAGAATCAATTCACGATATCCAGTTGTCTCTGGACTGTGAATTACTGATTTTTTTTTTTCCTACGAAAAATATGGAAATAAAAGATGGACATAAATCCAGCAATAATAAGCCAAAATTACTATGATTCTGTGATCAGCTTATGCTTAAAGCAGTCTATTTTGAAAAGAGAAAGGAAGTCTGGAGCAATTCATTATCTTTGTTGACTTATTAAAGCATTTAGGAAGCACCAACTGTTAGGTCTGTCTTCACACGGAGTCCCCCCAGCATCAGCAGGGGTTTGGTGCCCTCTTACGTTGGATACAGGCAACTTGAGTGATTGCAAACACTGCTGGGTGATGGATGGCTTGAGAAGGCTTCTCAGGATACAAATTGTTAAGAAACTTAAGTGCCAGCTAAGATAACTGACTACTTAATGCTTCAAAAAGGTTAATAACCACTGTAAGGAAGCGAACTTACAGAGGCAGTGAACTTCAAGCAATGAACAGAGCCACGGACATACTTTTGTACCATTCCCTTCAGGTTTTACTGAGGTGTTCAGCCTCACTAAACTGATCTTGCACAGCACAAACCTGACTCAGGCTTTTTTTGGTTTGGCCAAATATTGTTTCTGATGATAATGAGAGCACAAACACACACACAAAAAAAGGCTGTTGAGCATCACAAAAAAATCATGAATAATGAGGCACTGGCACAAGTTCCCCAATGAAGTTGTGGATACCCCATCCCTGGAAGTGCTCAAGGTGTGGCTGGATGATCTGAGCAACGTGATCCAGTGGCAAGTTCCCTGCCCATGGCAGGGGGGTTGGAGCCAGATGATCTTAAAGGTCTTTTCCAACCCAAATCATTCTATGGTTCTGTGAAGAGAGAGGACTGTGTGATCTGGTCTTACATCCTGGAAACATCATCCAGTTAACATCTAGGTACTTACTCAGAGAAAAGTATCATTAAAAAAAAAGGCCTGCAGAATTGGAGACAACAAAATAGAGGGTAATTCTATTTCCATTACTTGAATACTCCAGTGATTACTGCTCACACTTTAAAGCTGGCACTTAATACCTAAAATTACATTTCTGGGCACTTCTAGCAATCACCTTAGATTTCTCTCTTGTCTAGTTAACACTGCAGTATGTTACTTTTTTTCTTGTGCAAGTATTTCTAATCCATAGAGAACCCTTCTTGGTCTTCTAAAAACTAGATGAATTGCTCAGTAAATCCTTTCTGAAAGTAAAACTTGATTTGGTATAAGGAGTGTTTTGTTAGTTTCTTTTTAATTTCCCTACTAGCATCATAAGGGTGTATACAGTTTAAATATTTTTTTTTAAACTTGGCACTTATGTAACTCATTATTCCATTTTACTAATTACTCAGAGGGAAACATATGAGAGATATTTAAGTGTCTGTGTTGATACATAAATTAGAATGCAAAAGAGACTGGCCACAGAAATAGTGATGCATAAAGATAACATGGAATTTTAGATTACATTTAAATGTAATTTAAATTATCAGAAATTAATTAATACCTTATTTAAGTGCCTAGGGCCCTGTATTTAGAAGAGTAATCCATTACAGTGGAATGTAATTATATTAGAACAGAAATAAAGCACCCAAGACTTTAATAATGGGAAATTCTCAATTTATTTTAACAAATTCTCCTACTATGCATTTTTTCAGAGATCAGTATCAAGGTGATACATAAGAAAACATTCAGAGAAATAGCAAGTTAGTGCACAAAATCATTTTCTCAGTCTGGTCATAGATACAGAGATAAACCAGAGTCTAAGCATCTTATTAATAATAAGTTGGAGCCAGATGATCTTAAAGGTCTTTTCCAACCCAAATCATTCTATGGTTCTGTGAAGAGAGAGGACTGTGTGATCTGGTCTTACATCCTGGAAACATCATCCAGTTAACATCTAGGTACTTACTCAGAGAAAAGTATCATTAAAAAAAAAGGCCTGCAGAATTGGAGACAACAAAATAGAGGGTAATTCTATTTCCATTACTTGAATACTCCAGTGATTACTGCTCACACTTTAAAGCTGGCACTTAATACCTAAAATTACATTTCTGGGCACTTCTAGCAATCACCTTAGATTTCTCTCTTGTCTAGTTAACACTGCAGTATGTTACTTTTTTTCTTGTGCAAGTATTTCTAATCCATAGAGAACCCTTCTTGGTCTTCTAAAAACTAGATGAATTGCTCAGTAAATCCTTTCTGAAAGTAAAACTTGATTTGGTATAAGGAGTGTTTTGTTAGTTTCTTTTTAATTTCCCTACTAGCATCATAAGGGTGTATACAGTTTAAATATTTTTTTTTAAACTTGGCACTTATGTAACTCATTATTCCATTTTACTAATTACTCAGAGGGAAACATATGAGAGATATTTAAGTGTCTGTGTTGATACATAAATTAGAATGCAAAAGAGACTGGCCACAGAAATAGTGATGCATAAAGATAACATGGAATTTTAGATTACATTTAAATGTAATTTAAATTATCAGAAATTAATTAATACCTTATTTAAGTGCCTAGGGCCCTGTATTTAGAAGAGTAATCCACTACAGTGGAATGTAATTATATTAGAACAGAAATAAAGCACCCAAGACTTTAATAATGGGAAATTCTCAATTTATTTTAACAAATTCTCCTACTATGCATTTTTTCAGAGATCAGTATCAAGGTGATACATAAGAAAACATTCAGAGAAATAGCAAGTTAGTGCACAAAATCATTTTCTCAGTCTGGTCATAGATACAGAGATAAACCAGAGTCTAAGCATCTTATAATTATTAATAATAAGCATCCCTTGTCCCTTGTTATCACAGACACCCTAATGCCTGGTGGCAAGGCACATTTTGGCACCTTGGCCTATTTCAGTAAAGCCAGACAAAACTGGATGGATGATCCCAATTTCTTGAGGCTACACAGGCTCATGAAAAAGAGTTGAGAGCAGATCCACGCAGCAAACGGAAACTTGTACATGTAAGTTATTTGTCAACATCCAAAAGTGCACTATATTGCTTTACTGAACACAAAAACATATTCCCAGAGAGCTTGTAGTTCTACTTTCAAATGGATGTGACAAAGGGAAAATAAATAAGGAGAGGATGTAGTGAAGAGAGATGGGTATGCCTGGACCCCCTATACCATCAAGATATGTTCAAATATCATATCATCACAGTAAAATTTTATAAAATAAATCCACCTTGTGTAGACAAGAAATAGCTAAATTGCACAGAGAGCAGAGATCCCTGAGCTGGTCAAAAACTAGCTAGAAGAGCCAGACAACACACTGTGTGGACATATCCACATGGTCTAGAGGAAGTACTGCTACTTTTTCAGCAAATAAATATTGCTTACTAGCTCCCATTCAAGACCACACAAGTGATGGACCATATTTGCTAGTGGATAACCTTGAAGTTCTGCTTCTAAGGCTTGAGTGAGGACAGCTCCAGGTGGGATCTGGTTTTATTGTTGTGGATGTAGCCAACAACAAAGCATTCACATTTAGTGCATTAATCTCAAATAGCACTGAAATCAGGCAGTCAGGTTCCACAGCTGAATTACTTTCCAGAGAAGGTATGAATCTGACTTTTCTGGACAGATTTTCCATCTACTGACTCACAAACTGTGATCATAGGTTGGCACCTACCAAATTAAGTAGCATTTGCTTTTGATAACATTCACTGAAATGGGTATTTCCCATCAGTACAATTCTATTTCCCATATTCCCTTTCTAAGAAAGTAGAAAAAAAATTGCCTCTCTTAGCTGGCAATTAGCATTAAAATAATCCACACAGCAGAATAAGTGTGTGGAAACAGCAAAAATCATCTCAAGTGTTTTGAAGAGCTAGAAAATATGGAATGTGGATTGGAATGTGGATCCACAGTTTTACCATGGTGATCAGTTATCCACTGTCTCATTTCTGCCATGCCATCTTCCCCATCCCATTTTCCCCATACTTGGCTCCCTCTATGCTATAAAGTGAACTTAAAATCTTGTAGCAACATGTAAAGAAAGCAGAATCCTTCTGGTCTGGGAATGGAGAAGCAGGATTTTTTAGGACAGAGCTTAGAGACATCTGCTATAATATAGTGTAAGAAACTTAACTCTAGACATTAGTGGAGTTGATGAAGTCTGAGTTCTGGAAATAAATTAAAACAGATGCTTTGCTGTTAACTGACAGAGCTTCAATTAAGCCAGAAGAAAATCATATGTCTCCCAGTCCCTACTGCTTATTAAGACTTTCCTAGCAAATTGCAATTTGTTTTTCTTGAGGAACTTACATGACTTGAACCTCAGTATGTTCCCCTATGAAATCTTATGGAACAGAAAACTCATGCTGATATAAATCAAATAAGGTTAAGAATTGATTTAGTTAAGAATCAGTACTTGGCTGCTGTGCACATACTTTTAATTTAGTTTGAAGTGTCTAATATCAATTTAGCTCAAGCTTATTACAGACTTTATGGCTTTAGCTAGAGCTGAAAACAGATTTCAATACTTACGTCATTAACCACCTGAGGCAGATGCCAGTATCAGTACTGACACCAATATCCAGCAGCATCTAATTTAACATTGTGACACATCCTTATATTCTGTGTTGAACAGTAAAAAAAGAAAAGTGAAGAAACATTGAAATGAAGTGCTCTTCTCCCAGGAAATAATTTATGAAACTTCTTTCAGACATTTCTGACCATTTAACAACACAGTCTATGCAGAGGAGCCCCAAGTTGACTCCATGCATTTAAGATCAACAGTTGTGTTTGTAAAAATAATAAGTGTTTGTAAAAATAATAATAAAATGAAAATGCTTATCATTTTACAGTTGCAACAAAAGTAAAAGCCACCATATCATTACTTAAACAAGTAACAGCTCAAGATCAAGTATTTCTCCAGAACAGCTAGGACAGAGTCTTAGCTCTAGAGTTCTGGGAGCACTTGTGTAGTTCTGTGCTTGTCTAAGGAAACACCAGCTATAAAGAACTCACGGAAATGTGGTCATAGGTTTTGTATGACGCACAGCTTGTGCCATGGCAGTTGTGGGAAACCATCAGCTTAAGGGCACGTATTTTTGTACTTGCTGGGCTCCAATCTCTGCAACATAGACTGCTCCAGACCTCATGTCTACATCCACAAGGTGTGGTTTGGTTTCATCAGCCAGCTGGACACTGTGGACCATGACACAGTCCCCAATGGAGCCAACTGGAGGTGCTGCCAAGATTGCCAACCGGTTGATGTTCAGCTGAGCTACAATCAGGTATTTGTAATCAGCAGTAAACCTGTGAAAGACAAACATATTTTTGAACAATGAACTCCATATGACATCTCATTTTAACACAAAAAAAACCTCTTTAAAGTCAGTTTTGAGGACTGAGTGAAAAATGCAATGTGACATTGAGAATTAACTTGTAAGCCTTGCTCTTCATATGGCTGCTAATTGAGACACATTATGCTACAGAAAACTCGTTCAAGAAAATCTTTATTCCTGTAGAAGGTGTAACAGTAAGGTTAATATCATAACAACTTTGAAGTGAAGCTCCCAAGCCTGCACTCAAATCCACAGGGCTTGTTAAAAGCCAGAATTTCCTGGTCAAGGTGCAATTGTGCAGATCTTTGCATATGTTAGGACACCCAGCACCTTACTACACTGGTTAGTTAACTCCTTGCCAGCAGGCATTAAATATCAACATTTTAATTCATCAGTAAGAGTACACCTTATTTATGCAACTGCATGCTTCTAGAACTGTTCAACAATACCTGACAGAATAGGGTCCATCTTCTGAAAAACAGCCACTCCAAGACCCAAGCCATTCTCCTGTGACTTTATCAAAAACTTGGATTCTCTTGTTGTCTCTGTCTGCAACCCATACCTGTTAAAAAGAAAAATCATGGCTGTCAACAAATAGAACAAATTAAATGCATTTGTTTCTTACAAGAGCAAAGTTCCCTGTAGTAAAAATGGAAGAATGTACCTGGAAGAATGTATACCTTCCCACTCAAAACTAAATTAGAAAATCTGACTTCCAGATATAAACTAAAACTGGCCTGTAGCTAACATACACAAATTATTTTATACTACTTTAACAGAGAAATCAGTGCCTTCTCTTCATTTTTGTGGCTATATGGATATATTTTATAGGATTTTTATCCCCACAATGAAGACATATTTCCACCTATAAAATTCTGAAGATCTGTCTAAAGGTCTGTCACCTGCATTTGTTTTTCCAGTGGTAGTCTCATTTCATGATCATGATCTGCAAACACTCTTGATATGCCTAATACTACTGCAAATACTGAGCAATTTAAACACTTAGAGCATGTTTAGCTGGTTTTGTCTAACCAGTTTTGTCTCTGTCCCACCCTGTGTTAACTGGGTTCACAAACTTTGCAAGCTAGGAATACCACTAGACAGTTCTAGTGAAGGCATTTTTTGTACAACAATCACTGAAGTTTTAGTTGTTGACAACTCATCAGTCTGGTATGTAAACTTTGTAACTTTTCTGGGGTATCACCAAAAAGGGAGCAATAAACATAACCTTAGATCTTTCATGACTATTGTTAAATGAAACACTACTACAGCATTCTCTTAGCTTTCTTATGAATTAACAATTATTTCTCAACCTGAACTGATGATCAACACTACGTTGGCAGTAAAATCACAGCTCATCCCAGTCGCTGTCTTTGAATGAATAAACTCACAGTTACCCTGCAGCAGAAAGTGACCATATTCCTCCTGTTTTTTCTCCCACTCTGCCAGTTTTGGCAGAGAATTGATTTTGATATACACTTCTTATTCTGATTCAGACAGCATCAGCAGAATTAGCTTCAACCAGTGGAGTTCTAGTGAAGCAATCTTATTTGCCCTGAAACAGATTAAGAAGCAACTGCATAATTCTTCTCTAGGACTGCCAGAGCAAAAGCCAGGCTACAATTAACACCTGGCAAAAGCAGACTCTTGGAATGCCTTGAGCTGCATGTAAAAGACAGTAATGTTCATAACCTAGCTAGAGCCTTACTATCACCTAAAGCTTACTTGGAATTTCCAAGTATGAAATTAAAGCCCCCTGAAGTGTAGCGATTGAGGATAACAGACCACCACTTTGTCATCTAGCAGGATCGTCTTTATATGTTTCTTCTGTGTACAAGTTTTAGGATCAACTACACAGGCAGCCAGTAGGAGAGAGAAAGCAACCACACAAAAACAAGAAGAGTAGAGCCAATGTTTCTAGCTCTTATCATTCATCCCACACACATTCACAGCCCAGTTTTCTGGGCTGTACGTCAATGCATAGGTATTTACAGCTGGACTTGATCCTTTGGTATGCTCTTTCCCATGGCAGAAGAGCTGTTAGTCAAGGTAAGAATGGCCCAAGCAAGCTGCTGCTTCTACATGAAGAAACAGAAGTGCTTTTATTTATTAGAGAACACAGTTCTCCTGTAGTCTCACAATGGCAACCTGTTACAAACTGCAGGAGAAGCAGTCTGTTGTTGCATGGACATTGACAGTGTAAGTGGTCAGGATCCTTGTGTTAACCTTGGAGTCAGCTGCTTCCATAGAACCTGCAGTATGAAACTTCAGCTCATGACTATCACACCAAAAACTGTAACCCCATAAAGCAACACAGATCCCAACAGCTTAAATAAAAAAGAAATACATTTTGTTTTGTCCAAGTACATATAAATAAGTCTGTTGAAAGATGAAATAAAAAAATTCCTTTACTCTTTACCCGTCCAAATGCATCCAGTGTTACACTGTGAGGAATCTTGAACTGACCAATGCCGCTCCCATTTGTTCCAGTCAGCCATATCTCTTTGTAGTCTAAACAGTGAGCACCATGAAAAATAAATGTAAAAAAAAAAACAAACTGTGAGAAAACAACAAATAAACCAGCTTTTAAGTCATTCTCTTGCAAAGTTACTTTGTGTAATTTGTAAAAGGGGAAATTTCCAAACTGTTTAAACACAGTACTCCCAATACATAAATCTGAGAAAAAACATGACTATTACAGTGACTACTGGATTGTTATTAGTGGTTTCAGGATTATGGTTACAGAAATGTAGCAACTGATACACAGGGCCATAACCCAAGGTTTTGTTAAGCACTGAATTTAAAATAAAAAAAAAAGGAAAAAAATAGGATGGCTGATTATGCTATTGTTTCCTAAACTGATTTTTAACATTTGTTACCTGAAGTTATTACTTTTAACAATTTACCATTTTGCAAACTATGTATTAGGACACTATCTGCTTTATGATAGCACAACAGAGAAACAGGAGCTCCTCCACTTATTCCAGCTGTGACATGTGCAGACTCCTTAGTCACTGCCCTAAATGAGGAGTATGAGCGAGCTAATTAGAATCACAGAACTATTTAAGTATAAAAGTCCTCCAGACACTGCCTAGTCCAACCTGCTCCTCAAAGCAGGACTAGCCTCGATAAAAATATCCAACTCTGAAGTTAGATCAGGTTGCTCATAACTCATCAGCTTTTCACCACATCTAAAGGAATGGAGAGTGCAAACCATCTTTGGGGCCACCCTGTCATTAACTGTCTGACCACTCTTACTCTGAATGTTTTCTAACAAAAATTAAATTGAAATTCACCCCTCTTGAATCTTTTGCTCAGTGTTCCTCATTCTTCACTGTGTATCTCCAAGAAACATGTGGTTCTGTGTTCTCTATAGCCTCCTTTTACTGACTTGAAGACAGCAATAAGAATCCCCCTTAGCTTTCTTTCTTGGAGACTGAACAAAGTCACACACTCAGCCTCTTCTCACAAATGACTAGAAGAGTTCTTCGGAAGTGACAAGCAATAAAACAGGATTTGATTCATTAAGGTCTTGAAACTAAAGTTAAATGACAGTTCTGCCTAGTATTTGCTTAAATGTTTTCCCAAGCCGTGTTATTTCAAATGCAGTTTTCAGTGGTCAACTACTGCAACAGTTCATTTTTCCATACCATCTGATAGTTTGAGCAATCTGTTGTTCATTCCTCCATCTCCATCAACAACATAGATTTCTCCAGTTTCCTCCACAAAGATCTCTGCTGGCTGATCAAATTGCAGGGGAATCAAACTTGAACCAGCATTACCCGGTGTGCCCAAGACCTGCATAAGTTTACCCAAAGGACTATACTGTTTCACTGTGTGTCCGTATTTCCCTGAATCAAGGAAAAAAAAAATGCAACAATGTCTCAACAAAACAAAATGTAAGTATTAAAACTGACTGGAGAGATTGAAAAAGAAAATATACTCAGAAGTGGTATTAATACATCTAACAGACAAAACTCTATAATGAGATTACAACAGTGGGTTAGTAAATCCACAGGCTACAACAATATTCATCCATTGTATCAGGACCACTAAACCTAGGTCTAGCCAGAAGGCTTTTTTCCCTGATACTTCTGGGCAGCAGAGAGAGTGCTGACTGAGCTCAGCAGCTGTAAGCAAACACACAGCACAACTCAAGAAACTTCAGACTATTTTGTGCAGCACCCAAGAAGTTTGTTCCTGGCAAGAAAAGCACAAATCTGTCTCAGAATTGTGTGAAAGACCTAAATAAGTGAGTTGTTTAAAGCAAAATCTGCAGTACTACATTTTCTTCCCCACCTAATATTTCTCATATCACCACCATGCATACCTGTTCCAACATCTGTGATCCATACTGAACTTCCAGTTGCAGTGTTCCATACAAAGATACCATGAGGCATTTCAACTGTATCATTCCAGGCGTGAAGAAAATAGCCTTCTTCTGAGAATACAAGTACCTTAGGCACATTGTCTCCCCGCTGAAAAGGCAAAAAAAGTTCTAAAGAAAACACATTAAGTAAGTAATCTTATCATTTAAAATTCCTCTTTGTGAAGTTTTTGCAATGTTTCCTGAACCGTAAGAATCTCCGGATGTCATTGTCCACCAGAACTCTTTTTCCAGCTAGAAAAGGAAAAAGAGTTAAGAGTCTAAATTTAGCATTAGAAACCTTCCAGTCAGTCTAGACTTTAACCTTACATCACAGAGTCCAGCTTTCAGAGCAGCCGGGTGCCTGCAGCTATCTTGGTCTTCGGTTTG
>NW_008237436.1:984027-985615 GCF_000691975.1 Corvus brachyrhynchos
CTGAAAAGCATGCCCAGTGGAACATGGACATGAAAAACTGCAACAGTGCTTATTAGCTGCATGGCACTCAAGTACTCATACTGTACTGTACAAGAAATTCCTACCACGTCCCATGGAGAGAATGTCTTATCCATGGCCTAGAGATAGTCACACAGGGAACTGGGTAGAGGAAATAATTTGCCTCCAGTTACTCTATCTGGTTGAAAAAGCTGTGTGGTTTTGATTTCATGGGACAAGGCCTCAAAGAATGGAAGATTCAGTTGCCCCAGAATCATATTTTATCTTACAGCTAAGGGAAGAAGCTGCTGTAACTCAGTTAAGTTGGATCATGCATTCATACCACGGAAATTTAATGCTTTAAAAAAAACCCCCCATGAACAAATGTACCAGAACTCCTTTTAAAAAGAGATGTAGCAGAGACATCTCTGCTTATATTTTCTCTGAGTTTGATACAATAATTATTCACACATGTATATAAAAATGTAAATATATAAAAAATAAACGTACACATATATATCCTAATGTTAACCAGATGCTTTGAAGGCAAAAACACACAAGAACAACAGAGAGAAATACAGTATTCCCACTCACTTGTCCTACATAGACCAAACCATGCAGAGAGTCAACAGCAACACAAAATGTTTGGCCAGTGAAGTGTTCTGGAGTTTTAGGCCAGCCTATGTCCAGCTTGTACATCTGTTGCTCTCCCCTCCAAGGAGAGAAGTACTCTGCTTTTAAAACCTGAAAATACAAAATAAATATATAGTAGTCAAATTCCATGAGGGTGGGATCAAAGGAAACAACAGCTGAAAGTAACTGTGTGCTGAAGCATCATAAATTCATTTATTCAATTTAAATTAACAAGACAGATTAACAGAAGCAGGCTTGTAGCCAGGGGTTTGGACTGCAAGTGGGAAAACTTCAACAAACTGATCAAGCTAATCAAGTCCTTTGGATTGGGCAGCTCTGGAATTAGAAGGCAAAACACACACCCCGAAATTTCTTACACTAGAGTTGCTGTTGCTATCTATAAGTCCCACTCCAGAAGAAGGGAAATAGTAGAGAAGGTTCCAAATGCACCAGATTCAGTAGCCACTTCAAGATGTGAAAAATAGGAAAATGAAAAAAAGTAGAGGTCAAGAAAGAAAACTACACCTTGGAAATGAGGAAGTGTAAAATGCCACAAACAGTCAGACTCGGGTCAACGTATACATTTTAAACGAAAATGGAGAAAAATAATCTTCCACTTTCTTGTTCTGTTTTTCCAGCAAAAGAGTGGAAGCTAAGCAATGCTGTAAGGTAAGCATTGAAAAGAGCACTCAGCACAGAGCTAAGAAGTAACGCGGTGACTCTGACGGCCCACGGCCACCTGACATTTCTGTTCCTCGCCCTGCCGCGACCAGGGGACACAGAGCTGCGGAGAGACAGGCTGGGCTATCATGAAGGAAAACCGAGAGCAATCAAGCAAGGAGAAAACCTGTCAGTATCAAGTGGGAAGTTATTCACCCACAGACTCCTTTTTCCTCGCTTGGGCGCAGCACACCGCCTGGAGCCCCCTGGAAGGGGCCGCCCCGCGCAGGCATTATCT